>NW_007260051.1:157314-183503 GCF_000164805.1 Carlito syrichta | reverse complement strand
GAACCCACGGGCTCAGGCAATTCACTCACCCCAGCTTCCCAAAGGCGCGGGATTACAGGCTGAGCCACCGAGCCCGGCTGCTGCCTCCAATTTCAATGTGCTTTGGCTACAAATCCAGGGAGACAGGGTGCTGAGGACCCAGACTCCCGCCCAGAAAGGCAGTGAGATGAGAGGGAGAGTTTGGGCCCCAATGCCTGCCCTTCTCGCCTCTCTGCCCTTAGATCTGAAACAACTGAGTCTTGGTTTATTCATCTGTAAAGGGAGGTGGTAATACATCCAAGGAGGGGGTTAGATATACGCATGGAGAGCACCCACCCCACACTGTGCCTGGCAACCAACATGTGTTCTATCACCCACAGTGATATTAAGACTAACTAACTGCTGGGCACTGCCGGTGGCTACTGGCTGTGGGGCTTGGAGGGTTCCTGGAGGCACCTGTGTGCAGCATTGCCCCCTTAGCTTTAGGAATCCCAGGGGGACACTGGGGGAACCGGGAAGCAGAGGCTATTTGCAATCAGCAAAAAAGTACAGAGCTCTCACCCTTGGGGCCGGATGTGTCTAAAACTTCAGAATTTCCTGAACTTTGGAAGGTAATAACTGCGTATCTCAGCAGCATCCCATAATCAAATATGTTGAACTGTGCAGTGAAATATATGAATATAGAATACATAAAGGCTATAAATAGCTTCACTTGGACTATAAATAGCCTTACCTCAGTTCAGGCGGGATTTTCCTGCCAAATGAGTTATGAAAAAGTGCTTAGTTTTCAGAGCTTGCAAAATTTTGGAACCGAGGAAAAGGAACTGTGGATCTGCATGTCAATGTTTTCACCACATATAGTGTCAACCAACCGCACCTCAGCCCTGGTTCATCCCACATGGATGCAGTACAGGTGAGGGATCATACGTGCTCTGTCCCTAAAACTCCCCAGGTCCAGGGAGATGAGATACACACACACACACACACACACACACGGCAATGCCTACTAGTATAAGCACAACAGCTGCACACACACAGATCAATAAGGATCTGGAGCCCAGCTCTGGTGATGGAACTGGGTAGCCCCAGGTTAGGCTAAGCCCTGCCCACACTGATGACAGGCATGCATGTCCCCAGGCCTGTGCCTGGACAAGAGGAGGAGGGGCAGGAATGAGGAATAAGGTTGGGCTTTAGTGGTCAAGAGCTTCCTCATCTCTGCCATGCAGGAGGGGCAGGAGGGGCAGGAGGGCCAGGCAGACTGGGTTCTGGTCCCAGCAATGCCACTGCCAGGCTGGCAGCCTTGGAGGGGTGGCCTAAGCCCCTGGTTGGGCTGTTTCTTCACCTGCCGTCTGAGTGACAGAGGCCTCTCAGGTTCTGTGAGGGGCGTGCAAGTGCCCCCAGGTCTTGGCACACAGTTGGTGCTTGGGAAGTGCTTGTTGACTGTTCTATGAAGTTGCTTAAATGCACAATATGAAAAAGGGAGGCTGAGTCCAGGCTTAGTGGCTCACGCCTAGAAACCCAGAGCTTTGGGAGGCCAAGGTGGGAGGATGACTTGAGCCCAGGAATTTGACGCTGCCGTGAGCTATGAGTGTGCCACTGTACTCCAGCCTCGGTGACAGAGTGAGATCTTGATAAAATTAGTGGCCGCTTTTGTCCCAGAAATGCCCCCCATTTCCCCAGGGCTCTCTCTCGAGGTATGACCCTTTGCGGGACTCTGTCTTATACAAGGGTTCTTTTGTCTGAATGTAGACAGAACTTTCCAGATGCTCTGGCTGCCAAAGGTAGCACTCAGAGATCGAGCTCAGTTTCTGGAGGGAAAACCCTATAACAGGGACAGGCTTACCCTGAGAAGGCGGCATAGCATCCCAGACAGAACACAGGCGTTAACGTCAGAATGAGGGTTCTGATTGCAGCTCCACCCCTCACTTGGTCTTGAGCAAGTTACTTAAACTCTCTGTGCTCCACATTTCTCATCTGTAGGGTGGAGCATGCCACTGCACTCCAGCCTGGGCAACGGAGTGAGACTCGGACTCAAAAAAAAACAAACAAAGCCGAAGTCAATAATGTGTACATCTCATAGGGTAGTAGGGAGGATAAATTAAAGGACAGTGAATGTAAAAGGTGGCATGGCTGCCATGATTACTATGGTGATGATGGTGACATGGGGACAACCTGTCAATGGAGGGCTTCCCTTGAACTATGTCCTCACACTCAAAACAGTCAGGATTAGGAGAAATAACTCATTTATTTGATTATTTTGTCACTATTCACTATCACCAACCTCCCCAGTGTCTGCTGGGACCTTTGCCCGCTGTCTCAACCAGCTCTCCCAGCAACACTGCCAGGCAGATGGACAGATGCGCTCTCTCTGTTCCAAGTTGGAAATGGAAGCCAAGAGAGCAAAGGGACTTGGTCAAGGTTATCGGGCAAGTCAGTTATAGGGAGTGAATGAGAATCCTTGATTCTGGGCTTAGGGTAACACCAAACCCAGCATCCGAAGGCCAGCGGCCCACAGCAGCCTCTCAGCCATCATGGGGCACAGGTGTGTGAAGCAGCGTCAGGGCCTGGACTGGGGAGCCATGGGGAGCAGGCAGCCAGGGTACAGGGAACTGAGTCATCTTTCAACTGGTCCAAGCCCATCACACACAGTCTGACTCCTCTATCTTTGGCAGGGAGCCTGGGGCTATTTTGGGAAGCTCTGCACACAGCCCGCCACTTCCCTGCCAGGTTGACTGGGTCAAAAACAAAACCATCCCAGCAATAGCCCTGTGTCAACAGGGTGGGAGGTGAGGAGGTGCTGAGCAGTCCCGAATGGGACAACAGGAACAGAGAAAGTCAGGGGAGGTAGGGAGCGAGCACATCATTCCCACCCTGCAGGAAAAAAAGGCAGTGGGAAACAAACAACAAAACAATTAGGAGGCAGCAAGATACAGGGAGAGAGACTAGCTTTGGGACCTAAACAAGTTCAAATTCAAGTTTTGTCTTTGAGCAGGTCCCTTACCCGCTGTAGGCCTCAGTTTACCTATTTGTAGAAACACCAGGCCGGGCTCAGTGGCTCAGCCTGTAATCCCAGCACTTTGGGAGGCCGAGGTGAGTGGATTGCCTGAGCCCGCGGGTTCGAGACAAAACTTCAAAGTCCTTCATCCTTCAAAGTCCTGCTCAGAGCCACCTTTGTGGGACAGCCCAGCTACAGCCTCTGTCCCAGAGGCACTGGCCACCCATGGCCCCTGGATGGCCACATGAGGCACTTTTTTTTTTTTTTTTTTTTGAGTTGGAGTCTCATTCTGTCACCCAATCTGGAGTCCAGTGGCCGCTCCCGGCTGCTGCAGCCTTGACCTGCTGGGCTCCGGTGATCCTTCCACCTCAGCCTTCCAAGTAGCTGGAACTACAGGTGCGCACTGCCACACCCGGCTAATTTTTGATTTATTGTAGAGATGAGGTCTCGTCAAGTTGCCCTAGCAGGTCTCGAACCCGCGGGCTCAGGCAATCCACTCACCTCGGCCTCCCAAAGTGCTGGGATTACAGGTTGAGCCACCAAATCCGGCCACATGAGGCACTTTTCCATCCTTGTGCAATCCCAGTGCTGAGCCAAGAGCAGTTGCCCAATTGGTCTGTGAGGTCAAGCCCAAAGGGCCACCCAGAAAGCTCTTAGTAGACAAAAAAAATCAGAGGAGAAGGAAGACTAGGGCCCCCCCCATGGCATCCAGGAGAATGGGGCCCCCCATAGCCCTCCAGTCACTGTCATGGGTAAAGCAGCCACACTCAGCTCATCTCATCACTAGTTGCTTTGAGGGCAGGGAGAGAGTCATCTGGTGCCTGGGATAAAGCATGGGGCCCCACCCAGAGCAGGTGCACAGCAGATGCCCATGACAGAATGAATAGGGAAACAAAGGGGCTAGCAGGAGAAGCAGGAGGACCAGCACAGGGCATTTGTGAGGCACCAGGCACCGTGGGAGTATTTGACACACCTTGTCCCAGATGATTATGTCTTTCCTTTTTTTTTTTTTTTGAGTTGGAGTCTCACTCTGTCACCCAGACTGGAGTGCAGTGGCCACTCCTGGCCATTGCAGCCTCAACCTGCTGGGTTCCAGTGATCCTTCCGCCTCAGCCTTTCAAGTAGCTGGAACTACAGGCGCGTGCTACCACGCCCAGCTAATTTTTTGATTTATTGTAGAGATGAGGTCTCACCAAGTTGCCCTGGCGGGTCTCGAACCCGCAGACTCAGGCAATCCACTCACCTCAGCCTCCCAAAGCGCGGGATTACAGGCTGAGCCACTGAGCCCGGCTGATTATGGCTTTCTGACAGGTGAGAGGAAAAGATCCAGAGAAGGGAAGGGGCCTTCATGAGTTGGGGTGGCCAGCAGGCTCTGACAAGGGCTGAGGTTCTCAGCATGCCAAGATGCAGACTCATTCACTTCAAAATAACTAACTGTGATGTGACTCTCACTTCAATCAAAAAATAATTTAAAGCCCCTGGGTATGAGGTGGCAGCTCCAGCTGACAGGAACCCTGGGCCAGCCTGGGAACCTTAGGGACGTCATCCTGAGAGGTCTGTTAGTTCTCTCAGAGCAGGAGGGTGGGAAGAGACAAATGATGGCTGGACAGCCATGGGGGCATCTGATACTGGCGAGAGGACCATGCGGATCTCAGCACTTTTTGCATCAGAGCCACCCTCTGTCATCCCTGGATAGCAGAGACTTCTAGATGTCAGACACAGGAAGTGCTTCCTAGAGTAGCAAGATCATCTTTCATTAACTGGTGGGGACATGGGGCAGATACTTGCCCAAGGTCTATGGCAGGTCACAGCAGGGCTGGGCCTCATCCCCTCAGCATATCCAGTCCCATGTAAGTGTGATTATGTGGAGACCAATGTCACCTTCACCACTGAGGGCTACAGTGTGTCTCATCTTGGATGGGCCTGTACAGAGACAAAGGCAGGTGCCAGATGTCAAGATGGCAGCTCCACAATGTGTCTGGGTGATGTGTCGTATGAGCTCGGAGAGCCAGAGCTGCACGTAGGCAGAGTACCTGATCAGGAAGGAGAACTAGCGTCAAGACTGAGCAAGGGGAGGGTCTGACAAGGGGCAGAGAAGAACCTGCCACGAAAAAGATGGCATGGGACAGTAAGGGCAGAGGGAGGAGGTCCCTGGAGATGAGGCACTGCAGACAGTCCCCCAACCCTGCAAACCTATGAGCCAGCTAGGAGCAAGAGCAGGAGCCTGACCAGTAGTAGGGGTAGGGTGGCCTGGGGGTCTGAGGCTGGTTCTGCCACCATCCCCTTTGCTGCCTTGAGCGAGTTCCTGATCTCACCTGCAGCTGTCAAGTGGGGCTGTGAAGCCCTGAGATGAGCTCACACTCAGAGCTAAGAGACAAAAATCCCTTCTACAATGCCCACCCTACAAGAAGGGCTTGACCACCTCCTGGAACAGGCCACTTACCACCTACCAGGTATTGCTAGAAAGTTCTTGTGCTTAACAGAGTTTGTCCTCCTGAGACTTACTTAACTGAGGGTCTTAGTTGACTCTTCAGAGCCACATTCAGCATTTCTTCTTCAAGACAATTTAAAATAGGTGTCTGACTGGCACACCCTCTCTGTGGTGGCTGCCCACGGGACCATCTCCCTTGCTCTAGTCTCTCTGGTTCTATTCATGAAGGTAAAGTCACCCTAGATGACCACAAGGCCTGAGGCTGCTAAAAGCCCCGGATCTGTTTCCTGGGACCAGCCACCAGGCCCTGCTCCCTGACCAGTGCAGCAGGTTTACACTTTACCTGGTGACATTCTGCCTGCTAGGCAGTACACTGGGTTTGTGGCATCGGGAAACAGGACATACTTCAAGCTGACCACATGTACGTCAGCCAGTGTCCCCTGCTCTAGGTGCCTTGCAGTAGAAGAGTCAATGGCCTCCTGGCTGGGAGGGTAACACAGGTGCCTGGGCAGGACTGAGCCAGCCTGTCACCAGGCTATTTTCAGGGCTGTGGCCCAATTAGCTCAGGGCACTTGAGGAGCCAGGAGTGAGAAGCCCACCTACACCCAGGCTGTTAAGACACCCCAGAGGAAGTGGTCACTCAGCCTGGGGCCTCCCTCTGCCCAGTCTCTTGGCTCTCCCCATCTCCCCAGTGTGGTACTGGACAGCCTTTTCTAGGTCTCCACATTATGTCAGTCCAGTCCAGCTTTGCCAAAAAATCCTCAGGCACACAAGCCCTGGCAAACAGTCCTGCGTACTAACCCAGTGAATGTGCCCTGCAGGATTCTCTGATGAGAAACGACTGAAGTGAGATCTGAGAAATGCTTGACCTCCCTGCTCTGTCCCAAATGGCTCCACATCCCCCACCTGCCTCCACTTTTAGAGGCCCTCTAACAAAGGAGGTAGGGAGTTGGTCAAGGTTTTTGGAAGCTTTAAGACCAAGGGTTTCTCCATGGTGCTGCAGAGTTTGGGATCTAAGGAAGCTTCAGCATTTGCACACCCCTGGCACCACCACCATCCTGGCACGAAGGGCTTTGTCCACATCAAGGGACACAGTCAGGGTTGTTGTAGGATTGAGCACATCAGAGCTAAGATAGTTGAGTCTAGCATTTCTCAAACTAAAGTGCAGAGATGAGCTGCTTTAGAAACACCTAGTGAGCTTGTTTAAAATGCAGATTTCTGGCCCACCCTCCAGACCTGCTGAATCAGAATTTCTGTGTGAGGGGCCCTGGAAACCATGGACATCCTCCATGGTTATTGCAAAGACCACCAGAGAATATGAACAAGGGGCCTACTTCCACCTCCCTCATGGATGACAGATGGAGAGAACAGAGACAGGCCAGGGCTTGCTAGAGGTCACACCCCTGTCAGGGTCCCCGTGGGCCTAGAATCAGATGGTTGGAGTCCTCTGAGCTAAAAGAGCCCTTCTCCTAGGTGAAGCTTCCTCATCTTCCAGACTTCCAAGAAGCCTTCCCCAGCCCCATGGGTTGGGTCAGCCCCTCCAGGTACCTTGCACTGACTTTTCATTTGGTCTTTATCAGACAGTTCTGGAGTCACATGTTTGCCTTGGAACTCAAGGCCTGAGCCTTGTTCAAAGTTGTTTCCCCAGAGCTTGGCCAGAGCAGTTGCTCAATAAAGATAGGTATTCAGCAAATATTTGTTAGAAAAATGATTTTACTTCCAAACTATCCCAGAACAGTTGTCTGACCTTGGGCAGATCACTCAACTGCCAGGGTCCTGGGTGTAACAGACTTTGGTCATTTGCCCTGACCATTTTACAGTGAAAAGCCAGTCGCAATATGCTCAGAAAACTGCAAAGTGGCAGTCAAACACCAGTTCTGTACCCTGGTACTCACAACCATCAGGTGCTCACCAAGTGGCTGAAGTTTGTAGAGAGCCCTCATGGAGGCAAGACCCAGCCAGGAGACTCTGATGGTACACAGAGCCTGGGGACAGGCGAGTCCCAGAGGTAAGGAAGACAGGCAGCTTGAGGCTCCGCATGTTTCCTCCCCAGCACAGAGCCTAGGATGAGAGGTCACCATGTCCCAGCCTCTGGCCCAGCATGGTTCACTGCTCTTGGGGCCTAGCCTCTCACCTACTAAGAGGAGCAGAGATGAGGCCTGAAAGCTATCAGACTGCAGACAGAGGGTCACATCAAGTAGTAGTGACAAAGCTGGGAGTCAAGGCAGGTACCTGGCCCTATGTGAGCCTCCATGTCCCAGCTACAGTGCAGGGGTTTGAGTGGGAACATATCCAAGGGCCCTAAAGCTGTGTGTACAATGGCACTGCTGCCACAGCTGCTGTCATCAGTGCCCTCAGGGACCTGGCAGGTACTTGTGTTGATGTGGGCATCAGGGAAGATCTGTCCTCCCTGGAGAGAGAGGTCTCCTGGCGTACCCAGGCCAGGCAGCCCAGATGAATGTGACATGTGCTGAGTGTGACACGTGCCCATGAGACGGGCTGCCTGTGGGATAGGCTGCTTCTCAGTGTGCCACTTCTTCACACCAGGCAGTAATGGCTCACACAAGCCAGGCCTCTTCCAAGAAGCAGCAGGGAGCTTAGCCCTGCACCCTGTAGCTTCTAAATAATCTCATATGACCAACCCATTCTTTAGCCCAGGCTAATTAGGGGACACCCCCCTAAGGGCCAGGATCAACACAACCCTTTGTGCATCTGCCCAACCCAGAGAATGTCCTGACTTGTAACTTGTGTTGGGGCTTCACAGAAGGGACACTGCTGAGTAACTAGCTTGGCCCTTACTCAGCTGCAAACAGAGAGGCCAGCAGAGAGAGGGAGGTAGACTCCATCCTGCCCCAGGAGCCCACCCAGCTGGCCCAGCTCACTGTGGCTCCAGGGACTTGGGAAAGCTTCCTGGGTCTCTGCGGTGTCCACCATTGCTTGGGAGTGACAGGCATGAGCAGGCTGAACTTGCAAGTGGGGTGGGCAGAGGGCTGCAGGTAGCAGAGAGGGGGACAGGAATGCCAGCTCCTCCTCTATGCTAAAGCTGCTGACTGGTGGCACAAGCATACATTTCAGCTCCTGCCCTCTTTCTGGGTCCAGGGGAGGCCCCTCCTTTGCACTGTGGCCACATACAAGCTCCAGCTGTGAGACATAGAGCTGCTGCTTATCCTCCCTCCGTGCCTGGGGTCCCATCAGCCATGCTGTTGACCATGCGTCCTGCCTCCTAGGGCAGGGGACAGGCAGAGAGAGACCTAAGGGTTGGAGAAGGCCACTGCCCACCACCTCCTGAAGACAAGTGCAATCCAGGGAGTGGCTCTGGATTCAGGTAGCTGGCAGGGCATAGATGGCTCAGTGATCACACTTCCTGACAGAAATCTCTGCCGGCTCAGACACAGCACAGGCTCCCCCAAACATCTGGAAGCATGAAAAGCAGTGGCTGGCCCGGCCCTGATCTTAGAACGATCTCTGGTACAGAGCAATCCTACACTGGAGGAGAGCCCTATAAAATGACCACCCCTTTCATACACATCTTCTACGAGCCAGGCAGGAAACGACAAGTCTCAGATTCTCACACAACATCCAAGAGGGTGGGGACGATCATCCCCATTCTGCACAACAGGAAACTGAGGCATAGTGGGATTAAGTGACTTCATAGGTTGCACAGCCAGGACTCAAACCTGGGTCTATGCAGCTACTATGTTTTGCTCTTCCTACCACCCAAGGAAGGCCCTGGAGCAGTTCCGTCCCAACCCTCCTCATCTCAGAAACCCTGAGTCCTGGAGAGAGGACTTCAGCCATGCAATTAGCACAGGCCCAGCAGGCAAATGAAATTAGGCGGCAAGAGTGTTTTAAATTTAACTGCTCCCCGTTCCCTGTCTGTGTGGCCTTGACAAAGCCCGTTCACAGCCACAGGCTGTGATAATGGTGTGCCCACGCCTAGAAAGCTGTGAAGTGCTTTACAAGGGCACAGGGTGATGGGCAAAGTGAGATGCCAGCATGGAACAAAGTGCTTTGCATGCATTGTCCCTTTGTCCTTCCCAGTCTCCAGAGGGCACCCATCACTAACCCTGTTGTGCAGACCAGGAAACTGAGGCTCAGAGAGGGCAAGGGAATTCTCCAAAATTTCACAACCAGGCTGATGACCAAGGGGATTAACACAAGGTCTTCTGACTTGCATTTTCCCCTTCCCTCTCTACCCGCAGCACAGTCTTGCTTTGAGAAAGGTGATGGGGGGCCAGGTGTAGTGGCTCATGCCTGTAATCCCAGTACTTTGGGAAGCAGAGGTGAGAGGATTGCCTGAGCCCAGGGGATCAAGATCAGCCTGGACAACTTGACAACACCTCGTCTCTACAATAAATAAAAAAATCAGACGGGCATGGTGGTGTGCGCCTGTGGTTCCAGCTGCTTGGAAGGCTGAGGCGGAAGGATCACCTGAGCCCAGCAGATTGAGGCTGCGGTGGCCATAAGCATGCCAATGCACTCCAGCCTGGGTGACAGTGAGACTCCAACTCAAAACAAACAAACAAAAAAAGAGATGGTGATGGGGATCTGGTGAGAAAAGTTCCTCTCACTATGGCAACAAGATGGAGAAACTGAGGCACAGAGTAGACAGCGAGTTAAGGCTGGCAATCATCCCCCTCCTATCTTCTCCCAAGACACAACTACCCTTTGCAGGGTGACAGCACATGTGCAAGTCCCTGGTTCATTTATTTCCACCGAACTTGGCTTTATCAGGAAGACAGTGGAAGCTCAGAGAAGTCTACATGGAGCACAGCCACGACCCCAGACTCTCAGACTCCAGGCCTTGTGCTCCCTTTCAATAGCCACTCAAGGTTTTCAGGTTGAGCATTCATCTGAAAGAGCCTCTCAGGAGGCCAGAAGGCAGTGGAGAGGACCACAGAGCTGACCTAACAGGTAAACCTGCAACTGCACGTTTGGGCCAAATAAGACCAGCACCCAGTCAAGAAACTGTCACAAGACACAATGTCCTCTCACCTGTAGCTCTGGAAGAAGAGACTTGGGTCACCAGGCAGGGCCCTGGAGAAGGAATCCAGTCCTGAGTCCCAAGCCCAGACAGGGGTCTGGGCAGAAACTTAGTTTGGGAAGCCCTTGAGCTTAGGGAGGGCCCTGGCTCAGGAGAGGCTGACTGGTGTGATTCCATCCCTGTCTGTCCTCCTGGAGCTCCGTCTACTCCAGGGCTGTCTGGGAGGGCGCCTTCAGCTCAGGAGGGTGGAGTTCTGCTTTTACCCCTTGGCGTCTTGCGGACAACCCTCCTCAGTTTATAACATCAGCATGCCATCCACCTTTTGGGAAGAGCCCTTAAATGTCTGAGTCTTTTTTCCTTGTATATTTTTTTCATATAATCGCTAACTTACAGAAAAGTTGCAACTTTTTATAAGAAAAGTTCCATCTATGCTCTACCTGAAACCACTAATTGTTTCCCTTTCGCTCCACCTACTTTGCATTTGTCCCCTCCCTCTCTCTATGAACATCTAAGTGGGCATACACTGTCTTCTGACCCATGAGAAAGTGACAGAATGTTGTTGTCTATAACCACCTCACCGCTGCCCACAACACATGGTTCATTTCCAAGTCCTTCACACCTGTCCTTCATGTTCAGGCACATGAAGTAGATATTGTTAACTCCATGTTACAGGCAAGGAAACTGAGGCACAGAGTTTCTCATGCATAGTGCCCCTCCTACTACACTGAGCCACCAATGCCAAAGTTCTCAGCCTAAAATAAACAGATTCCATGATGTGGACTGTCCTCCTAATGATATAATAATACCGTAACAATTTTTTTTAGAGTTGGGGGTCTTGCTCTGTCACTCAGGCTGGAGTACAGTGGTGCGATAATGGCTCATGGCAGCCTTGAACTTCTGGGCTCAAGTGATCCTCCTACCTCAGCCCCGCCAGGTAGCTGGGACTACAAGCGTCCACTACCATGCCCAGATAATTTTCAAACTTTTTACAGAGACAGGGTCTTGCTATGTTGCCCTGGTCTCGAAGTCTTGGTCTCAAGCAATCCTGCCGCCTGGGCTTCCTAAAGTGCTGGGATTACAGGTGTGAGCCCCTGCACCCAGTCTATATTGTAACAACTTTAAAAGAAAGAGAGCCACACTGCCCCCACAGCAAAATAAGAGTGGATCAGCGGATCCAGATTCTCTACACTCTGAGAGGGAGCTATGGACATGGTGAGTGGTGGGGCAGATGCAGGGGGCTCCCCTCCCTGCTTAGGCCCGGGCTCCTTCTGGGCCTGTTCTGCTCCTTCTGGGCTTGTTCTCGGCATCTTTCCTTTTCTCTTCCTCAGATAATCAGGATGGGTGAACGCAAAGTGCACAGAGTGAGTGCCTCCCACTATCTCCTCCTCTCCCAACCTCCTCAGCTCCTTCATACATCAGACTCCCCCAACCTGGATCAAGTCTTCATGGTGAAAGCCTAGTGGCCTGTGGCCTCATGTGGAGCAGGTTACATGTATAACTAACAAAAGAGTGAGTGAATGAATGAATGCATGAGTCAGAGATCTGAGTTCAGGTTCTGTCTTCACTGAGCAGGCTATTCAATTCCTCTGAGACTCAGTTTGCTCGTATGTAAAATGGGTCCAACATCAAGCACTTCTAGGGTGGTTGCAAACTGTTAAATCAGATGAGATCTGGGAACGTGCCTGTAAAGTGGGTACTATTAATAACAACCCAGTGTAGACACAGTTTGAAGAGATTACTGGCAAGGTGTGGTGGCTCATGCTTATAATACCAGCACTTTGGGAGGACGCTTGAGCTCAGGTGTTTGAGACCAGCCTAGGCAACAGAGTGAGACCTTGTCTCTACAAAAAAAATTTTAAAAATAGCCAGGTGTGGTGGTGTGTTCCCATAGTCCCAATTACTCAGGAGGCTGAGGTGGGAGGATGGCCTGAGCCCACAAGGTCAAGAATGCAATAGCTGTAATCGTGCCACTGGGTAAACGCAAAATGACAGATTGAAACCTCAACCCAAAACAAAAGAGTTTGCCAAGCCCTGCTCTAGGAATCGAATCAGAAAATGGGGAGGAATAGAATACAAAGCCTAAGATACCCAAATTCAAACTATGTGGAGAGAGTGTATACACATACACAGCACATATGTTCACACATATGCACAAACCACACATTCACATACATCTGCACACACACATCTACACACCACATGCATGTCACCACAGCCTTGCAGTCCAGTATACCTTAAACTTAGCAGTCTGAAAACTCCCTCCCCTCAGCAGCCCTGGACAGAAAGCCCACACCGGGGATTTCCCTGCAGACACAAACATGCAGTCTCTGTAACACACCAGACCACAGAGCAGAGCACTGGGGAGGAAAAGAGGAATGGTAGAAGACAAAGGTGGCCTTTCCAGAAGTGGCCAGGGACAGTCTGTCTCACTTGCAATGTAAAAAAAAAAGACAGCTGTCCGATCTTACCAGTACTGGGACCCTTTTAAATGGGATCATGATAGCAAGAGCAGAATGCCAAATGGTAAGTGCATGCCGACTAGCAGAAGGAATCACGTATCTGTGTGTGGATGCATATGGGCATATGTGTGCATGTGTGTGTATCTGAGTGTGTGCGGATGTGTGTGCATGCATAAGGGTGTGTGTGATCAGGGAGTTCACATAGACCAAAGGAGAGTTTGATGTCCATGAGCTTCTTTCTTCCTGCACAGTTTAAGTCATTCAGGCAACACCACCAACAGACTTTTTCAAAGCTCAGCATGGAGATGGGTGGGGACAGAGGCAGATGTCCTGGGTCCCAGAATCCCTGACTCGAGTCAGCACTGTCTGTCCCGCCCAGACAACCTGGGTGGGGGGCCCCAGAATGCCACGAGCCAGGCCAGGGGAAAAGAAATCAAACCTCCATCTTGGAGCTTCCCAGGCTTCATGAGGCCTGCCCTAACCACCAGGCATCCCGTGGAGCCCTTCCCTGAATCCCAGCGCTCCCGTCAAATTAAAGAAGAAAGAGCCACTCACCACCCGAAAGCCAGCCAGGGCGGTGACTATTCCACTTTTCCTGGAATGAGCTTTCCACACTTTCACTGGTTAGAGCCATTGGCAGTCCAGGCTCCCACCTCTCTAAGTTGCTCTCACACCCTCTGCAGCTCAGTACGATGCTTTCAAGCAAGTCACCGCTACGTGAAATTACACTTTGAAGCCGCCACTGAGAAAGGACACCGGAGGGCGGGGAGGCCAGAGCTGAGCACTCAGGATTCACTGCTGGTGAGAGAGAGGTCGGGTGGAGGAGTCTGCCTCTCTCCTCCTCACGCCAGCTTGGCTCTGGCTGTCCTTTCGACTTTTGGGCTTGCTGACTGGACATGAACTCGACTTGCCCTGGGCACACGTGAAAGACCCTGGAGGCAGAGGAACCCCAGCTGCTACAGCAGGGCCAGGTGCCTCCCATCAAGGCTAAGAACAGAGATGAGAACCAAGTGCTACCACTTGTGGGCTGGCCTTTAAGGTGTCACATCAGATTTTCCATTCGCTGGCAAACCCAAACTAAACCAAACAAAACCAGTACAGGGCCTCCCCACCCATCACACAACTCATAAACCCATCAGAATTCCTGCAAGCCAACCAGAATCCAGACACAGGTAATGTACGAAGCCTGCACACCACCCAAATGCCAGGAGGGTCTGGGTGAATCTCCAGCCTTGAAGCAGAGGAAAGCAAGAAACAAAACAGATCATGCGAACACAAAAAACGTTTGTTTCATCCTGCCCAGTGATAACTGATCTGATAGCTCAAAGACAAGTGCCACAAATTCAGGGTCTGTGAGGGGCTTCAAGCACCTTCAAAGAAACAAGGCTTTGCAGGAGAGAAATAAACATTTATCTCGCCCGACCACAGAACCACACAGGGAGACCTGCCACAAGCTGTCTTTAAGGCTCTAATTCTGTTATTAAAGCAATCTGTCAGAGAAAACGTTAAAACAAAAAATAGAATCCAAGCAGGTGCTTGTGAGTCGACTCTGTCTAACACCACACTAAGTCCTACATTCTACTATTCACTTTGAGAACCAACTCTGGTACAATCCTCAATCCCACCTGCACCCCGAGACACAGACACATATCTGAAATCTAGACTTCTCTGCAGTTAGCCCCCTAAGCTGAGTATCTCTTTCAGAGCTGAATATGGGTTCCCCGATACCTCAACTTTGAAGCTCCCCATGAGTCAGATGGGGCTGCTGGGTGTACACTTTCTATTTAAAGATCACACGGAGCTTACTCTCAGACACCATTCAAACCGTAGCTTCTAAGAACTGGGTGCTAAATCCGGTCTCTCCGGCCCTCACTTTCCATCAACTCAAGAGATGTTCTCGCTGACAACCAAGGGTTCTTTTTTCCACTGCCTGCTGCACAGGTCATGGGGGGAGCTGCTCACCCCTGTTCATGGGTCAGAGTGTGCCTCCTCAGGGTGGGCTGCTGAGGGGTTAGCCTCGCCACTTCCCTCTGGGAAAGCCGTTTAGGAGCCATTCTGAATGCAGCTGTTGGGATGGGGAAGAAATGATGCAGAATGTTGACCCACTGGTCAGCAGTCTTGAAATCCTGCCTGAACCAAACTGTGCCGAAAGGTTGTACTGAACAGATGGTGCTGGTCCAGACGGACACACTGGCAGGACCACTCTGCCTGACGCCAGCTAGCAGACGGTCCTCCCTACACCATCTCCTCGGAAATCTTGGTTATTGGGGGGCTGGAGGAGAGAATAAAACATTCCCTCACTGAACTCCCATTTTCAGATGATGAAGGATTCGTCAGAGAGACAGTAATTGCCATTCCAGAGCCCTGCCCTGTCTAGGGTGCAGGTGCATGCCTTTAAATTTTCTCCCCTCTCCTTGTTGTGGCCACAGTCCAGGAAAGCAGGCTGTCCATACTCTGGAGCAATCACAGTGGAAAATGGAAGTGCAACAGAGCAATGTACCCGAGTACCAGGAGGCAGGGGCCAACCTACTCACGACTCCCCAGAGGAGAACCCCATATACCCAAACTCTGCTGTGCCCCCTCTGAGCTCCAGCATGCCAGACCAGGCCTCACCCTCTCTCTCTCCCTCCATCCCAGCTTCTCCAAGAGACAACAAGCAGCCCGCGTGACCAGACGGAGCCTTCCTTGCTAATAAACCCATCCTGAGGCTATGACATGCTTCAGAAGGAGCAGAAAATTACCTTTCAGGAAGCCAGTGAGAGGGAAGGGGAGGGGGACAAAGTATCAGAGCCGGGAGGCACGCACCACAGGAGCTGGGCTGGGGTCGCACGGCAGCCCCCCATCCCTGCAGAGGTCCGCCGAGCTCCCCATGCTGCCGGCTCAGGGGGCCACTCCTGGCACGCAGCTCTCTCGGTAGCTCATGTTGGAGACTGGAGGACACTGAGGAGCACGCGTGTCCCTGGGATGGGTGGACGGTGGAGCTGCGAGCCCAGGCAGGGACGACGGAGGAAGGGAGGAAGGCAGGCCAGAGAGGAAGGGGTGGGGAGCAGAGAGGGAGGGCGGGAAGGAGAGAGAATTGATTTTCTCTCCTCCACTGGGACCACTGAGCTGAGTTGCCATGGAGAAAGGGGAGCCGCTGGCAGAGCCTGAGGCAGGCGGAGGAGCCATATGCCGGAGGGAAGGCGTCGGCAAGAGCCAATCCCACAGTTCGGCTGCTGCAGCCTCCCCCAGACCAGGCCTCTGGGTCCAGGCAGCCAGGCAGGAAGAGGACTGGACGCACCAGTGGGCAAAAGCAGCAGCTGGTGGCAACTGCCGTACCAAGAAAAAGGAAGGGGAGGGGGTCTTTCTCTCCTGGCCCGTGGGGGTCCGCTGCCCCTCTGCTGAGAGCATGGACTCTCTGTCTCAAGCCATGCTACCCAGCCAAAGCCTGAGGTCAAGACCCACAGGGGACTGGAGACCCCAGGTCCCTCCCAGGGGCTAGGTGTTACCTGGTACTTGGGGAGGCACTGTGTATCTCCACCTGCCTTGCCTCCTTGTTTCTAAAAATCTGTTGCCAAATTCTGAGTCACATTTTTCCACCTTCAGGGATAAGGGGATGCCCACCTACGAAGGGCTCTGATGGCCCAGAGCCACCCATGCAGGAAGTAGAAAAGAAAGGAGACTGCAGGGCATAGCGGGGGAAGTGACTCTCCCAGATACACCAGCAGGTGGACGGGGACTCCCAGGCTCCCCATGCTGGGTAGTGGCGTGTCCCACTCTGCCTGTGCCAGCCTCACTGCAGTGGCTGCCCACATCCCAGCTCTGGAACTGGCCTTGGCCACCTAGCCTCGCTCACATTCTGTGGCTAGGGAGAGAGCCATGAGGCCTGGAGTGGGGCCTCAGTTTCTCCTCTTGGACCAGGGACATTCCTTCCCCATCCCAACAGTGGCATTCAGAATGGCTCCTGATTACATGACCAAGGACAAGTCACTTCTTTGAGCTTCCACCTCCTTGTTACAAACAGGGATAATACTACTTTTTACCAACCTGCACGACCAGGCACTGAAATGTGTGAAGATTTGGGAAGGCTAAGGGCGAGGACCTGTGGAACACTGGGCCCTTCTCAGGAACTGCAGTCTTCTTGGAGCAGGAGTACAGGGCAGCACCACAGCCTTCTTCCTTTCCTGCTTGCTCAGCAGGCCTCTCAGGACTAAGGCTCAGCCAGGCCCTGCGGCCCTGCCACGGAGACAGCTAAAGGTGGGCCAGCCCTATCCCGTTACTTTCTCCCTGGATGTTTTATTATGAAAATGTTCAAGCATATGGCAAAGTTGAAAACATTTTATAATGAACATCCATATATTCACCACCTAGATTCTACCGTTTCCTCTCACTTTTTAAAATTGCAGTAAAATACATATAACATAAAATTTACCATTTTAATCATTTTAAAGTGTTCATTTCAGTGGCAGCTACCACCTCTATCTAGTTCCAGATACTTTCATCATCCCAAGAGGAGGCCTTGTGCCCACTAGCAGTCTCCCCATTCCCACCTCACCCCCTTCCTGTCTATTTTCTGAGTCTATGAATTTGCCTTTTCTGGACATCTCCTGTGAATAGGATCACACAATATGTAATCTTTTGTGTCTGGCTGCTTTCATTCAGTATCACGTTTTCAAGGTTAATTCATGTTGGAGCACATGTCCATGCTTCATTCCTTTTTATGGCTGATTAATATTCCATTGTATGGTTAGATCAGATTTTGTTCATGCATTATTCATTAGCTGATGGACATGTGGGTTATTTCCACCTTTTGGCTATTGTCCTCTCTCTTTTTTTTGAGACAAGGTCTCACGGTTACCCAGGCTGGCCTTGAACTCCTGGGTTCAAGGAATCTTCCTGAGTAGCTGGGACTGTAGTAGCTGTAGTAGGTGTGTCCCACAGTATCCGCTAGCTACACACTTTTAAAATGAATTTTTCAAATTAGCCAGTTATGGTTGTGCATACCCATAGTCCCAGCTACTCGGGAGGCTGAGGCAGGAGGAGCACCTGGGCCCAGGAGGTTGAGACTGCAGTGAGCTGTGATCATGCCACTGCACCTCAGTCTGGGTGAGAGAGTGAGATCTTACTAAAAATGAATAAATAGGCCAGGTTCGGTGGCTCAGCCTGTAATCCCAGCACTTTGAGAGGCCGAGGCAAGTGGAATGCCTGAGCCTGTGGGTTCGAGACCAGCCCGGGCAACTTGGCAAGACCTCATCTTTACAATAAATCAAAAATTAGCTGGGTGTGGCAGCATGCACCTGTAATTCTGGCTACTTGGAAGGCTGAAGCGGAAGGATCTGGAGCCCAGCAGGTCGACACCGGGGTGGCCGTGAGTGTACCACTGCACTCCAGCCTAGGCAAGAGTGAGACTCCAACTCAAAAAATAAATACATACATAAATACATAAATAAAAATAAATAAATAAAATGATTTTTTCAGAGACCAGTGAAATGTCCTGGAGTCCCCACTAGGGAATCTAGTCTCAAAGTTGCAGGCCTCAGGGTCCCAAAGTGAACACTAGTCCCACTTTGTTCCAGTAACGCAATGCTCCCCACTGGATGACCAAGCAGGGGAGGCTCTATCTGGCCCTGAGACCCAAGGCAGAAATCCCAGAAGGCTCTGTGTGGCCCACAATTGAGCCTCCAGCTTCTTCTGTCTCCCAGGAAGGCAGTCAGTTGCACAGGGGGACACACATATCTACCAACCCCACACCCATGCTTTGAGACCAAACGAACACAGGTCTAGTTCCCTCAGCACTTACCAGCTGCCTGACTAACCAGTTCTTTCCCTCTCTGAACTTCAGCTTCTTCAACTGTGAATCGGGAGCGACAATCTCTGCCTGAGGTTGCTCCAGAGATATGACTGGCACTGCCCAATAGAACTTTCCCTGATGACGGACATGTTCTATACCTGCCCCATCCAGTGGGGTCGCCATGACCTGGCACTGGCTCCCGAAAGCTACTGAGCACTCAAAATGTAACAAGTACGAGTGGAAAATGGAATCTGATTTATTTCACTTTTATTTACAATTAAAACTCAACAGCCACACATGGCTAGTGGTGACAGCCCTGGATAGAGCAGCCTAAGAACTGATGAGACAGTGAGTGTGGAACAACGCACGGTCCAGACCCAGGCCTAACTCCTGGGTCTTCTTTCCTTGATTCCTCCTCTCCCTCCTTACCCCACAGTGCCTGGGTGGTGGAGCAGGCTCTGTTTGCAGCCTGGTTCCAGAAGCTTCCTCTAAAAGGACAGAAGGTGGGTGGTGGGATGCTCAGGGAACAAAACAGATGCCGACTGGGAAACAGGTGCCATAGATGCCTATCTGAACTGCCGGCTTCTCCTCTGTGCCCTGTTCTAGAACCTTCCGCCTGTCATTTCCCCCAGCAACTCCTGAAGTCATCCTTGGAATGTCTGGGTAGGAGCTGTAGGATTGGAACAGACACCCCCTTATCAATGTGGTGGCAGAGACACCCAAGGAGATATGCTGAGGGTCTTGAGTTCTAGGCTGGGCTGTGGTGCTGGATGCTCAGGGATACCTCCCCACAGCCACAAAGTTGCTCACACAGGCCTCTCTGGCAGGGGATGTCCAGACCAGTCCAACCTTCCCACTTGGCAGATGCAGAAATCCAGACCTGGAAAGGGAAGTGACTTTTCCAACACAGCTGGGGCTTAAGCCCAGACCCCTGGTCCTGCATCAGCCTCCTGAAGGGAGACTGCGTAGCAGGACCAGGTATGGTGGTGAAGGGGACAGGGTGCACCATGTACCCTCCAGGAACCTGCAGCACTTGCCCACTCGCCAGGCAGGCAAAGGGCTGTGTACTTCTTGAGAGCTGCGTGGCTTCAAAGTCCAGAGAACAGGGACTGAAAAGTGAGTAAGCCACCCCTCTCCTGTACCCGACCCCCCAAACCCAGCCAAGGTGAGAAAGAAGAAGTGAAGACTCCAGAAAAAACACAAACACAAAGTAAAGATCATAATTCCTGTTGTGCTGAGCCCACAGATGGGCATGTGTCACCCAGAGCGGGGAGCTGTGGCTAAGGACAAGCCTGTACCCCCACCCTATAAAGTCTCCTGGCTTCCTGCTTCCTCTTCCTCCCTCGACAGCCTGGCCAGAAGAACCCTCCTCAATTATGCGGGCATGTCCTGCCTCAGCTCAGAACCTAAGTACCCTCCTCTCCATCCACCGAGTGAGGGCCTGCAGGCTCTGCCCAGCTGCCTCTCTGCCCTGACAAGGCCCCGGCAAGCTCTTGCCTCGGGCAGCTGCACTGACCATTCTCCCTGGCCCCTGCTGGCTTCTGCTCAAGGGCCCCTTCTCCAAAGGCCTTTCTTGATGCCCTGACTTAAAACTTAACCCTGATTCCAACCCTGGTACTCCTCTGACCCCTTCCTAATTTTCTTCTTAGCACTGATCATTATCTAATACACGACTTGCTTTCCTTTCTTTTCATTTTTTGTGATAAAATAAACATAACATAAAATCTGTCATCTTAACCACTTTTAAGGGCACACTTTTAAGTGCATTAAGCCCAATCACATTGCTGTGCACCACCACCACCATCTCCAGAATGTCTTCACCCTCCCAAGCTGAAATGTGACTCATTAAGCACTATCTTCAGGCCGGGCGCAGTGCCTCATGCCTATAATCCCAGCACTTTGGAAGGCTGAGATGAGAGGGCTGCCTGAGCCCATAGGTTCAAGACCAGCCTGGACAACTTGATGAAACCTTATCTCTACAATAAATCAAAAAATTAGCCAGGCATGGTGGCACATGCCTGAAGTTCCAGCTACTTGGAAGGCTGAGGCGGAAGAATCACATGAGCCCAGGAGGTTGAGGCTGCAGTAGCTGTGAGTGTGCCACTGCACTCCAGCCTGGGTTATGGGGTAAGTCTCCAACTCAAAACCAAAACAAAACAAAAAACCCCACTATCTTCCCATTTCCCCTACTCCCAGGCCCTGGTAACCACCATTCTATCTTCTGTCTCTCTGAATTTGACTACTTTAGCGACCTCATCATATAGTCGTAGTAAGTCAAATCACATGTTCTTTGTCCTTCTGTGTCTGACTCCTTTCACTCAGTTTGTCTTACAGGTTTATCCATGTCATAGCATGTTCTTTTTAAAAATTGTCTCTCTCTCCCACTAGAATGGAAGCTCTGTGAGGGCAGGGATTTTGATTGGTTGTATTCACTGCTGTACCCTCAGGGCCTAGAAGAGCAGCTGGCACACAGCAGGCACTAAATGAAACTTCTGAATACACGAATGGATGAATACATGAAGACTCCCTAGAGGTTAGTACCTCATAGGTCTGCTCCTGCCCAGAGTTACAGCCACCTCCCCTGACCCAAATTGTACATTAACTCCTGGCCCCGCCCCATGGCTTTAGACCCTTGTCCTGAAGGCTCAGGCCCTCCATCCCTAAGCAGCAGCCACGCTCAGCACAGCAGGACCGCCCCATACATTCACACACACACACACTGGATAGTGGGCTTCTCCCAGATGACTAACTGCTTTGTGGCTTGCCCCCAGATGTGACATGCCTATGAGAGGACCACCACATGGGCAGACAAGAAGTGACAATGAACCTTAGAGTTCACGGGGCAAGCAGCCACCAGGAAGAGAGACAGGGACCAAGAAGGATCTGGAATGCCCAGATTCGGCCAGTGGAGGCCATGGCACCCGGCAAGGCAGCACCTGGGGGGTACTCAGGAGACCTGGGTATGACTGCCACTTTCAGGCTGGGCTCATAGCCTTGTGGGTGACTTGACCCTCACCTTCTCTACATCTTGCTGGGCTATTCACAGCCTCCCTCTGAAAACCCTTTCACCCATTTTTCTGAGCTGGATGAGCTTGGTAAGTCAAAGTCAGGCAGACTCTACCTCAACAAGCCTGCAGGGGTGACTGTGCTCTCTAGCCAGCCTACCTGCGGCCCAGACCCTGTCACTGGGGCCTGCTGAGGGTCACAGGTGACTCATGTCCTGCTAGGCCTGGGATACCCCTGGCAAGAAGGCATCTAAGGAAAGAGCAGCAGTCAAGTGCCCAGACAGACTGCAGCCAGGGATGCTAGAGAATGGTGACCCCACACGGCCCAGGTCACCCCAGGTCTCCTGCTCCAGAAAAGCAAACAGATTGGGATGGTGGAAAACAGCTGTACCTTTAAATTATTTGGCCCACAGATACAAAAAACATTTGCATGCTGAAGCTGTTTGCATCTTTGGTTATTTTTAGGGTGAACCCAGTTGCCTCCCCTTGGAGCCGAATAAGGCCCCAGAGGCACGTAGTCCTTTTTCCCAGATGGGGGTCCTAGTCCCGCTTCCCTGGGAATGAGTGCTTCAACATGAGCTTTCTGGGAACCCCCCCCCAACAGAACCACAAGTTGTGCTTGGACTTGGGGGAGGAACTTGAGCACCAGGGAGCCAAGACTGTGACTTTGAAGGAGATCTGCCACTGCTGACATCACAGCCGCCCACCTGAGTCCAGAAAGAGCCCCTTCCCGTCCCCCAGAGCATAGTGTGAAGGAAGGAAAGCTCAATCCGCTGCCTCCACCCATGCTAAGCCCAGCTGACGGGAATATTTTACTGACATATTTCTAGAACAAGCAGCAATTAGAGCAGATTTTCTCTTCCACTCCCCCTCCCCAAAACAGGAATAAATCAGTTCTACCAATTTCCCAGCTAATGATTTCCTCCATTAAATTAAAAAGAAGACAATGTTTTTTTAAATGGATTACCAGCTCTGTGCTTTCAGAGACCATGTGACCTGTCAACTCCTCTTAAGGTCTGATGCATCAAAGTCACTGAATTAATTTTTAATAAATAAAAAAGTCATAGTCCAAGAAGCACTACTCTACACTCCCCATCCTCCACTCCCACTGGAACAGGCAAACAAGGGTCAGCTCCTAGGGCTTTGGGAAGCCAGCTTAACTGGGCCGAAGATAACTCTTGATAGAGCACCAGATCCATTTCACAGATGGGAAAGACAAGGCTGAGAGATGTCAGGTGCCCCAACATATATCCCAGACCCTTAGGTGAACCCAGAGTTGTGGCATGAACTGTGGAGTACTACATGTGGATCTGAGTGCTGGATTTTGAGAAATGCCTGTCTGGAGAGGTGCAAACAGGTAGATCCAGGAGCTAAGGAGTTCGAGTTAGCACCATCCATGTGGCCCAGGCCGGGGTTCCTGGATAGGACCTGGGCTTCTCTTCCCGTTTTGTTCCCTTGCAGTGACTGGTACAGGGTTGGCACACAGTGCTGATATGCCATTTGTTTCTCAAAAGTCCACCCCTAACAACATAGACAAACCTCAAAAACATGATGCTGAGTGAAAAAGTCAGATACAAAAGGCCACGTATATGACTCCATTCATAGGAAATGTCCAAAATTCTATCTCTATGGCAAGTCCATAGAGATAGAAAGTACAATAGGGCTCCCAGGGGTGAGAAGAAGAGTTAGGGAGCTGTTATTTAATGGGTGCAGTTTCTGTCTGGGATAATGAAAAAGTTCTGGAGATGGATAGGGGTGATGGTTGTATACAGTGTAAATGTATTTAATGCCACTGAACTGTAAAAATGAATAACATGGTAAACTGTATGTTATGTATACTTTACCATGATAAAAAATATAAGAAAACAAAAAAGCCCACTCTCCAAAATGTCATTTAAAGATACAGGATGGCTGATAACTCCACAGTGACAGGTGTCACAGGTTATAGGACTCTTTGCAAAGCTAGACCTCAATTCCTAAAGCACAGCTCGGAGGCTCCAGGTCCTCCCTTGTTACATAGGAACACCAGGGCCCTTCAGAGAAGGGCTCCTCAGTCAGCCTGCATGACTAAGCCAGGATCCCATCTCCCCAACAGTCAGCCAGACTCCAAAGGGCAAGCAGAGGCTGAGAAGGCCCAGGGGACACCCTCCCCGGAAGGTATCTCCAGGCTTTTGCACTTGCTGTGCCCTCTCCCAGGAATGTGCTTTCCCAGATAATTGCATAACTTGCTTCATACATAGCAAGTTCCTTCATCGCTCTAAGCTTTGGTTTTCTCTTCTACAAAATGGGGGTGAAAATAGTATTTGTCTCACGGGCTTTTTTGAGGACTGCATGAGATGGCGCATGTAAAGTGTTTAGCATATGGTTGGAGCAAGGTCACAGGTAACTGGTAACGAACGATAAGTGGATTATAATGGTCATAAGCACTAATTCCTAAAGGCTGGCCAGGAGGAATGAATGGGTCAGTGACCCGGAAGGTAGGGGAAGGGGCCAGTAGGCCCAGACAAAACCACAGCTACTGCTTGCAGCATGTGAATTAACTGATAGGATCCTTTTGTCCCTATGTTGCACATAAGAAAACTGAAGCACAGAGAGGTTAGTGACTTTCTCCCAGGACACACAGCCAGGAGGTGGTGGAGGCCAGATTTAAACCCTAGCCACCATTCCACAGGGTGTCTCCAGAGAAGTATGAAAGGAGGCTCAGAGAGGACCTTCTAGCAAGCAGAGGCAGATCTGCAGCTGGCTTCCACAACTGACATCCGGCTACGTGAGCCTCTGGAAGCCTGAGGGAAAGGTCTCAGATCAGGTCCCTGGGGGAAGCCCACAGAATGGCTGGACTGTCCTGGTTCTTCTCAAGGGTCTCCAAGGTCAGGCCCAAGACTTTCATACTTAGTTCCACTCAGCCCAGCTGCTTTGGTTAGCACCCAAGGGTGCAGTTAACTCCTTCAGAACCAAGGTAGGGCACTGAAGGAAAGTAGTATCTCCATGTCCCAGCTTATAAGGTCTTCCCTAGCCCCTCTGAGACCCAGGGAACACCTGGAAGCCCAAATCCTTTCAGGGGCTGGACACGGGATTCCCTATACACCGGTGGGAGATTTTATGTGCATGACTGAAAGTCAAGCTGTTTCCAACTTATTCTCAAAAGTGATATGCTTCCCTCTATGCAACTTTCTAAAGAACACCTACAAACCTCTTAACTAATGACCGTCTTAGGTGCCTGCAATACAGAATTTCTAACTGACTTCCCTCCCTTCCGCTCCAACATCCATGAGGTGGCCAAACTGAGCATGTTAAAATGTAAATGCAAATAAGATTACATCACTCCTCTACCTCAAAATCCCCCAATGACTCTCTTCACATTTATGATCAAGTCCAAAGTCTTTACCATGACCTACCAGTCCTCCAAGGCTGAGCCCCTGGCTCTCTCTCCGTTATTTCCTACCATCTTTCCTTTCTTGCTCTGTTCCAGTCACACTGCTCACCCTGTTTGCCTCCTCAAACTTGCCAAGTATACATCACTCTCAGGGCCTTTGCACCTGCTGTTTCTACTTCTGATCATCCTATCTAAACCACCGTTTCCCCTCTCCTCCCCCTACTCTCTCCTTCCCTTCCTCCCTCTTTCCCTCACTTATTTTTCCTCCTGGCATTTAGCACCAACAAAGAGTATATTTTAGGAAGAAACTGCATTTGGTTCACTGATGAATCCTCAGTGCTTAGAACAATGCCTGGCACATGAATGGTGTTCAAAATCCCTCTTGATGGTTTTAGAAGCAAAGATGGTTGGTAGAAGGCAGTGACTGGAGGGGAGATGGTGAGGGGGTGGTGGGGTACTTCTGAGAATCAGTGAAAGAAGACATAGAGAGCTGGAATAAACAGGCATTAAATAAATTAAAAGAGTAATCAAAGATGTTTCCTATCAAAAAATGATCCCGGGCCCAGACAGTTTTACAGGTGATGCTAGCAAACTTTAAGTTCAGAGTAAGATCACTCTTGGTAGTAAGGGAGTAAGGAGGCAAAAAACAAAAAATCTTCATCAACAAGAAGCCATTTGAGCAAGCCCTTTAGTAAGATTTGGACAGGAAGCCACAGCAGCAACAACTTGGAATCCCCTCAGTGGACCATGTGTGATGCCTCCTTTGCGCTAATGTTGCCTCCTTCAGAAAGGCCCTTCTCTACCTTGCCTCCATGGTGTGAACCGTCTGTTCCCCACCCCCCCACTAAGCCCTATCTATCATTCTGGTCTTCAAAGCACACAGTGAGCATTCCATAAACATTAGCTGCCATTGAACTGACTTGTTTATATGTCCTGTCCCCCGCTAATTAACAACCAAGGGCAGGAATGTTCTCTAGTTCATTTTTGTATCTCCAGTGCCTGAAACCATACCAGGTATTCAAAACATGACTGAGGAAATGAACAATGCATACAAAAAGTCTAGAGACAGCTATGCATTCACTTAAAAGAAGCTTTCAGGCACAGCTGCTGTGGGCATGCAAACTAAGATACCCAAGCTATGAGGTTCTCAAACTCTTGACCCCATGAGACCATGCAGCGGGGGTGGGGGGGTG
>NW_007260051.1:156347-157294 GCF_000164805.1 Carlito syrichta | reverse complement strand
CAGTGAGCCAGAAGGCCCTGGGGTTTGCCTCAAACTTAGAGTTTCCTAATATGGGCAGAAGCTGGCAACAACCAGAAATCACCAGCCTCCCCCACCCAATGAAGCTAACTTAAGGTTCCAAAATGTATCATTTCTCTAGCTGTTTACTTCCCCTTTTTGTAACTCAACCACTTAGCCACTTCTTCCTACTGGTGGGGGATGGATCTCAGCAGTGAGAAAAAAGGAACCAAGAACCAAGTCCTAGAGCCTCAGGTAATCTATAAAGCTGAGTCAATGGCAGACTGAGGTGAAGAGAAATGGAGGAGGAAGAGAGGACAGAAGTTTTCATCTCACACTCACATGAAAAAGGCCTCCAGGCTAGGCTCGGTGGCTCAGCCTGTAATCCCAGCACTTTGGGAGGCCAAGGTGAGTAGATTGCCAGAGCCTGCGGGTTCAAGACCCACCTGGGCAACTTGGCGAGACCTCATCTCTACAATAAATAAAAAATTAAGGCAAGAAGGCTGCTTGAGTTCAAGGCATAGTGGTGTGTGCCTGTAGTTCCAGCTACTTGGAAGCTGAGACAGAAGGATCACCTGAGCCCAGCAGGTTGAGGCTGTGTTGGCCATGAATGTGCCGCTGCACTCCAGTCTGGGTGACTCAAAAAAAAAAGAAAAAGAAAAAGATCTCCGACATCCTTGCTTCACCCCAAACTATAGCCAATCAGGTAAATAAAGCCAGAGAAACCCCTGGACTAGTTACTGCTCCAAGAACTGACTGAGTCTTCCTCATTTATCCATCAATTCCCTACTGGCCCTCAAACATTTCCTGCTATTCCTACTTCTGATCATACTATCTAAACCACCTTTCCCTCTCTCCCCAGCAGCCCTGTCCCCTTCCTCTTTCCACAGAGCAGGAAAGCTGGTGAGACCGACTAGGTTCCTTTTTTTTTTTTTTTTTTTTTTTTTTTT
>NW_007260051.1:101098-156327 GCF_000164805.1 Carlito syrichta | reverse complement strand
TCTGTCACCCAGACTGGAGTGCAGTGGCCGCTCCCGACCACCGCAGCCTCGACCTGCTGCCGGCGATCCTTCCATCTCAGCCTTCCGAGTAGTCGGAATTACAGGCATGCGCCACCATGCCCGGCTGATTTTTTGATTTATTGTAGAGATGAGGTCTCGCTGCCCAGGCGGGTCTCGAACCCGCGGGCTCAGGCAATTCACTCACCTCAGCCTCCCAAAAACGCGGGATTACAGGCTGAGCCACCGAGCCCGGCCCTTCTAGGTTCTTAATATGACAAACCATCTTCTTCCATGAAAACGCCTTGCTGCAAGCCATCAAGACCTGCAAGTATAAGTCAGCGCCAACAAACGGGCATCTTTTGCAGCCAGTGGAAAAACAGCAAGCTTTGCCCATGAACAAAGAATGACTCAGTGAAGCAGCAGAAAGGAAATTAACATTTATGGAGCTCTATATGAGTTATCTACAGCTGCGTAACAAATTACCCCAAAAGTTAGTGGTTTAAAATAAGAAACATTTATTACATAATGCTATTTTTGTGGATCAGTAAACAGTGGTATGGCTGGGTGGTTCTGGGGTTACAGGCAGGATGGTCACTTAAAGGTTTGGCTAGTGCTGACAGTCACTTCTCATGTGACTGATAAGTTGTTGTTGGCAAGAGGTCTGTCTCAGTTCCTCACCACATTTTCAGACCTTTCCAGAGAGCTGCTCGAGTGTCCTCACAAGATGGTAGCTGGCTTCCCAGAACAAGTGATCCGAGAGGATGGCAGCAGAAACCACACTGCCTTTTATAATTGGGTTTTGAAGCCACACTCTGTCATTTCCAACATCCATGGGATGTACAGATCAGCCCTATTCAGTGTGAAAGAGGACTACACAGGGGCATGACCACCAGGGTGGGAGATGGGAGCCACCTTGGAGGCTGCCTGCCTCACTGCATTGTGGTGCTCCTCACCCTGATCTAGATTGTTTCCTTCCATCCTCAAATCAGCCCCTGGAGGCAGGCATTTTAATTGAACAACATAGGTTCCTGCAGGCCCATGCTGACCTCAGCCTGTGGTTCCGCTTCATCGGGGCAGAGAGAGCACACTGGTAGTGAGCTATGTAATGAGGAGATGGCTGTAGGCATCCAGGAGAAAGGTGGCTGGGGAGAAGTGGCCCAAGGACAAGGCCACTCACAGCGGTCATCCTCTCGCTGCCAGGGCCAAGCCACCCGGCTGCCTCTCTCATTCCTGCCACCTCATCCCCTCTCGAGGTGCCTGACTTCGCAGCAGGACCACGTCCCGCAGCCAGTTCATCAGGAGGCCGCCTGTGTGCGGCAACTAAGTGAGCTGTGGCCACAGGTGCCGCCTCGCGGGGTGCACAATTTACAGCTGCTCAGAGGTGGAGGACACAGTTCGTGAAAAATGCACCCATCCCACCAGCTGTCAGAGCTGCCTGACCTCACAGGAAAACACTACTGAGGCTTATCAATTTCTTCACTTCATTCTCACCACCACAGATGGGAAAAAGAAGTGATTAAGTCCATAAATCTAACTTCATCTAGGGCTGGATGGTTCTCAATGCTGGTTATTCCTCCCTTGCATGGGTCTGTGGGTGGGGAGTGAGGGGTAGGGTGGAGGGGGCGGGGAATGGAGATGAAGTTGGTATCCCCATCTACTCTCAGGACCAAATCACCTCTCTGAGGTTCAAATGCAGGAATGTGCCCCAAAGAAAACAAGAGTTAGGGCCAGCTTTGCTAATATTTTTGAAGAAACAATGATATTATGATTCCCAGATGAGCCACTCAATTCATATGGAAAGGCACCTTCCTGCCATCACCCAGACCTGCAAGAATCTGGTCATTAAGCCTCCTCTCCACCTGCCTGAAGTGTCTTCACAGAAAATGGACTTCTTTCTCTGGGCCGCCCCATCAGGTAGGGAAGATCTCGGTCTTGGGGAAGTTAAAGCTAGTCCCAATCCATTTGCAAGCCGGAAGACCTCTCTGCATTGCTTTGTCCTCATCCACCTCACCTTGCAGGACTGATTCCAGGGGGAAATGAGATGATGTGCACAATGGGCCCAGCATGGCACCTGCTTCAGGGGAGAGTCCATGGTGAGCTGGCCTCCATGCTTCCCTCCCCTCTTGCTTTGTTTTGGAGTCTGAAGGATCCCTGAAGTAAGGTGGTCCAGTGGAGAAACGCCCCAAACACCATTCTCCACTTACATGCTGGGGTAGGTAAGGCAGGCCCCTCTTGGATGCTGTAAAAAATCTTTCCTGCAATCCCTGGGTACAGCCTCTGGGCTTAAGAACCAGGTGTGGCCGGGCTCGGTGGCTCATCCTGTAATCCCAACACTTTGGCGAGTGGATTGCCTGAGCCCATGGGTTTGAGACCCACCCGGGGAACTTGGCGAGACCTCGTCTCTACAATAAATCAAAAACTAGCCCGGTGTGGTAGCGTGCGCCTGTAGTTCTGGCTACTTGGAAGGCTGAGGTGGAAGGATCGCCGGAGCCCAGCAGGGCGAGGCTGCGGTGGCCAGGAGCGTGCCATTCCACTCCAGTCTGGGCGACAGAGTGAGACTCCAACTCAAAAAAAAAAAAAAAAAAGAACTAGGTGTGGTTGGGGGGGGTTGGTGGGTGGCCCAGTAGGAATCTGAGCCAGGCAGTTCCCTTTAATAAAAGGACTCCATTCTCCAGAAAGCAGTGCCACACCACAGCCTCAAACAGGATTACTAGTCACTGTTTGAAAAGAGGAGACAATTAAGCAAGATTAAACAAATACTTAACTGCCCTCCTCCTCACCCCTTGGCTGTGATCAATCAGGCAAGCTCTAATCTTGTTGGTTTTCTAGATCACCAGCAAGCCTCCTTGAGGCTTTAGATTTCTTCCTCAAAGCAGGGCCTGGGGACAGACAAGGATGCAGACTCTAGCCTCTGGACCTGCAGCCGCCTCAGCAGGGTCACCTGGGTTGTCCTCTATCCCAATCCCCAAGGGTCTCAGAAGAGTAAAGAAAAGTTGCCAGGGTACCTGAAAGAGACTTTCTCCTTCCTGGTCTCCTCAGCTCTCTTTCTCCCTCTCAAGTGGCTGCTCAAAGAAAGGACATTGCCTACCACTCCCCCACCAGCCTCTCCCTGGGCCCAGGAGACCATTTAGGAAACTACAGTTTATGCTGCTTACATTTGACACTGAACTGTCCCCTGATCCCCTCACCAACTCAGAACTGTGTTTCAGATGTAAAATCACCCTTTAAAAGCACATTTGTCATCAACAGATGAGTGGATGAACAAAATGTGGCTTATCCATACAATGGGAGGTGATTCAGCCATAAAAAGGAATGACTGTTCTGAAGCATGCTACAACATGAATGTACTTGAAAACACAATGCTGAGTGAAAGAAGCCAGACACAGGCCATAGGCTATATGACTCCATTTATATGAAATGTCCAGAATAAGCAAATCCATAGAGAAAATAGACTAGTGAGTGCCAGGGGAAACATCTATGGATTCCTTTTTGGGGTAATGAAAATATTCCCTAATTAACTGTGGTGATGGTTGCACAACTCTGTGAACACACTAAAAATCAATGAACTGTACACTTTTAAATGGATGAATTGCACGCTATGTGAACTTTATCTCAATAACCTGTTAATTTTAAAATGCAACAAAAACCACACCCCAAACAACCAACTGTAATCAACAGAGTTGGCTGCTGAGGAAGCCTCTGCCATGAAGTTGCCCTCGGCTCCTGAGCCCCCTCCCCTCCTGCTCTTGGTGGGCCCCCCCCCCCCACAGACATAGCCATAGTCCCCACTCTCAACCTCCTAGCCTTGGAAGAGAGAACACGCAGAAGATACACCTACCCAGATCTACAAGGATGGAGCCAGAGGCTCCAGAAGACAGGCTGTAACCATTGCCTTTAAACCCTCCAACCCTGAGGCCGGAAGCAGCAAGACACCAACATCCAGGTGGCTTGCATGTGAACAGAGTCTAACTGAAAAAAAAAAAAACAACAGCGGCCAGGCTCTGTGGCTCAGCCTGTAATCCCAGCACTTTGGGAGGCCGAGATGAGTGGATTGCCTGAGCCCGCGGGTTCGAGACTCACCTGGGCAACTTGGCGAAACCTCATCTCTACAATAAATCAAAAATTAGCCAGGTGTGGTAGCGCACTCCTGTAGTTCCAGCTACTTGGAAGGCTGAGGCGGAAGGATCACTGGACCCAGCAGGTCGAGGCTGCAGTGGCTGGGAGCGGCCATTGCACTCCAGTCTGGGCGACACAGTGAGACTCCAACTCAAAAAAACCCAAAAAACCAAAAAACAAAAACAGCAACAATCAACACCAACATCAACCCCAGGGCAGAGATATACAAAACACAGTCATAGTTCCTTATCAGGTCCCAGCTACGTCCTGGACAAGCCCATCACTACCAGCACAGCACATCCAAGAATCTCACCAGATGGCTAACAGTGGTCAGATAAGGCAAAGGCCAAAGTCAGCAGTGAGGAATCTGGAGTTTTGGGAATAACACAGGGCCAGGAGGCCTGGGCCAGAGCCTGACATCATCAGAACCCCCTGAGCAGAGGCATTCCCACCTGCACTCTTGGGATTGGCCCCTCATCTCAGGGACAAAGCCCAGATCTTAGCAAGAGGCCACATAGGGCTGGGTCCAAGGCTGTAGCTGGCCCAGTGCAGCTGGCCTGGAGGGACTATGTGAAAGGCCTGGTCAGGGACCACGTGGACACACAGCATTATCAAACACGCCAAATTTCACCAGGCCACACCAGCTGCTTCTGCCATTTTATGGGATCACAAGCTTTCTCTTGTGGCACTGCTGGCTTGCTGGGTGACATGCTTTAGAAGCATTTGTTTTATTTGAGCCTCATTGGTCCAGGGCTGGCCACATATCTAAAGGGGCCAACATAGATAGGCCCAGTCAGAGGACTGGAACTCAAGTGGCACAGGAGGGCCTGGAGCACTGGGAAGCCAGTCCAGGCACTCAGAGAGCTAAGGGCAGTTTCCCAGGGCAGGTGACCCTGGCTCATCCCGGAAAGGTATTGTGTCCTTACCTGGTAGCCTGAAGCAGAGCCTGGTGGAGGCCTGTGAGCCCACGCCTCCACCCCAGCTTTGGTCTCTGGTGCATCCGGCTCACACACAATGCCACTGAAGGCTCTTTTACCTATTATAACCCAGGAAAGCGGGCCAAGTCCTCCGGGGATGTTATCCAAATAGTTGCCTCCAAATCTGGCCATGAAGCCAGGAATTTGGGAAGCTGGTAATTGGAGACACTCTTTTTCTCCCCCACAGGACTACAAATCACTATCCTCCATCTGCACACATGTAGCAAAGGCCCAGTTAGCTATCTCCCAAAATTCAGCCCAGGCAGTGGTGTAGGGTCCTGGGGTCAGCCTCGACCTCCCAAAGGCAACTCCCAAACAGGGCTGTAGGCAAGGAAGGCTGGGCACCATCTGAGAAATGAAGGCACTAGACTGAGTGACCTCCTGGCTCTGACCCCAATTCTGACTCACTTCTGAGCATAAGTCACACCTTCCTCCACAGCAAGACTGCAGCCAAACAATCTCTCCTTTCTTCACTCTATTTATCAGTACACACCCGCAGAACCACAGACACATGAAAATATTTACATGACCAGATTAGCTTCTGGGTTCCGTGGTTCACTTGAGCAAGCATGTTTATCTTTCCCTTGCACAACAAGCTTCCTTCAGTCATTTCTTTTTTGGGGCTCTGGGATTCAGCATGACACAGTCTCGCATCAGCTCTCATCAGGGTAGCTGACAGGATCTGAGAGCCCCACCCTACCATCCTGGCCCAGAAGGCTGACTCGGGGGCTGGGAACATGTGAGGGCATGGGTTGGTCCCTGGGGAGTCAGTTATCGCTGCTCCAGACCCTGGCTACTGGCCGTGGCTAAGCTTGTTGGAAAGAGGCACCCCTCTGATGACAAGAAGAGATGAGCATATAGGAACCGACGGCCCTGCTTGGCAGCTCCTGCTGACGGCTGCTCAGCACTGACATCTTCAGAAACAATCACTTCTTGGGCATGCACCCACATGTGTGCTTCCCGATTTTACAGGCTCTGTTAAAAGCACAAAAGTCTTTCAGGTACTCAACAAAGCAAGACAATGTAATGTTGCCACCAGCCTGCCCCCTCCTCCCCCCGCCTCCAGCCTGTCACCCACACCAAGTGAGATGAAGCATCTTCTAATACACACATCAGTGTGTGTCACTCCTCTGAGAAAAGCCCCTTGACACTCCCCTCAAGTTTCCAGACGATGTCTCAACTCCTTAATCAGGGCAAGAGGCCCCGAACCCGGTCCTTCCCACAACTCAGCCCCAATCAGACTCTCATAGACACAAGCCCACAGGGCCTCCTCCTGCTTCGGGGGCCTTGCGCAGACTGGTCCCTCTGCCAGGAATGCCTCCTTCACATACATCCAGCCCTATTTCTTGTGTTGAACTTGGTGTGCCAGGGAGGTCTAGCTCAGGTGTCAGTGCCCTGAGGCTTCCTCCATGGGCTCCTTCTCCAGGAGCAGAACCCCCCCATGCCGCTCCCATGACACTTGGTGACAAGTGTCACCACCCCCTGTAACTATACCTCTGGTGGCCTGAGAATTTCTTGAGACAGGACTGGTACCAATTCGCCTTTGCAGTCCTGTGCTGGGAACCCACACCCAGATCTGAATGACAGATCCATACACGTGCTGCCTAAAGTGCCAAAGTGGTGCTGTGGTTTGTCCCCCAAAGCACTAAAGTATCACGAATATGTGAGTGGGGGTGCCAGACTCCTCCCCTCCTGTCGACTGGCAATGCTCTCATGCAACGGTGGCCCACTCCCTATCTGCAACCAGCAAGCACACCCACAGCATCATTTATTTATGCAATATTGACACATGCCCTGCCTGCAAGCCCCAGCTCTCAGTTCTGAGACCGCAGAAGGGGGAATGGGCTCGCGGGAAGCCACTTCCCATGATTGGTGACTGCACAGCAACAATATTTTATTCACGGTGAGTTCCCAGGATTCCTGCCAGCTTACCGACTTCAATTCTTTTCCATGAAAGTGTCTCTTGGACATGCGTTCCGTTCCTTGCCCAACGCCAGCCCCAGGAATCTGCTAGCTAGGAAGAGAGGGAAGATGGGGAGGGGGTGCGGAACCAGGAGAGAACGTAAAAGGACATCAAGGAGGAAGAGGGAGGAAGGAGCAGGGAACGGGGCAGGAGCCAGCTGCAGGGCCAGGGGCATCTGGAATCCCTCCCCTGCACTGCTAGCCTAAACAAGGGTCCCTAGGCAGGCCGGCCTGGAGCTGAGCAGTACGGACTAGGAACCAAAAGATAAACAAAGTATGCTCTTGTCAAGAAGATGGATCTAGGCAGGGCAGAAGCAGGGAAAAGACACCAGAAAGAGGCCTGTGAAGCCAGGAGCCAGCCAGCAAGACAGTAGTCTCAGTCCCAGAATCTTCTAGGCCTAGCTCATCTCCAGGCCCCTCTGCAGCAACAGCAAGGCCTAAAGAAGCTGGTGGGACTGAAGGATGCTAGACTGGGGGTCACACACATTCCCTGCACACAGCTATCCCCGGGACTCCTATGGCCCCTGCCATCTCCCTTGTATAAGCAATTACAAAGTACTAAGGGAGAAAGACTTCCAGCAGCCCACCTGTCTGCATACAGTCCCTGACAGATCAGCATCCTCCTTCTCTCTCCTGGGCAAACCCTGCCCCATCTCCTCTACCCTCAACCCTATGCACACTAGTAAGCTGTGGCAGGAGTTGGGGAGGAAGAATGTCTTTCTGAAGACACACATGCCAGCTCACAGTGGCGGCATGGCTGGGGAGGTGTTCCAGCAGACTTATTTATAGCCAAGCACCCCGTCCGCACGCTCTCCAGCGCTGCCTGCCTCGCCTGCCTGCCTGCCACTGGGGCTTTTCAATCCGTGTCTATATTTATCGCCCAAAGCCATTGGGATAATGGCAAGGCCAGAAATAGCCTTGAAGACATTCACGTGAAGATGATGGGCAGGTCCCCGGCTCCCGGGCTGACCTCGCCCCTACATCTGCCGCTTGGCAGCGGGTAACAGGGAACAGCTGGACAGGGCTGGGAAGGCGCCCGCAGCCAGATGGGAACAACATAATCCCTCTTTCTCCGCTGGCCTCAGCCTTCTAGAGTGATGCAGGGGACACATCCAAAATGATACATCACAGCTGCCAGACCATGGGGAGACCAAAGGTGACAGAGATTCCTGACGTCGGTGTGCTAATCAGAGCAGACCGTCCAGAGAAAGAGGAGAATCAAAGGCAACAGGCACAGGCTCACAGAAAGCAGGTCACCCTTGGTACCAAGGTTGCAGAGGGACACCTTCCTGCCTTGCTCCCTGCACCTGGATAGTGGAATAGTGGGCCTGGTTCCCAATGACCCAGCCACTTCGCACCTCCAGGTAGGGATGGAGTTGCAGAGACAGGCTGGTTGGGGAAGAAGTGCCAGGGGAACCCCCTGCTCCCCCTCCTCAGCCTCAGCATCCACCTGCAAAAGTCCAGGTGACAAATACCCTAAGAACCTCCCGGGGGAAACAAAGCTGCTGAAGAACTGCCTACAGAGTCACGTTTCAAACCCAGCTCCATCACCAGCTATGGTGTGTAACCAAGGATTTGGCCTTCTGGAGGCCTAATCTCTTCATCTGCAAATTGGAGAGGTTGATTTTGACCAGGACTGACTGAAGCCCTGTGTGTGGAATTCTGAGGAGAGCATCTGGTCTGTTGTGCTCTTCCCACCCCCAACAAATGGGGATGCTGTCTGTCTTTGGGGGACACTTCTGGCCCATGGGCTCTGGGAGATGCTCTTAGGGGAGCAGGCCTCTGGGACTGGCATCGGATGTAAGTCAGCACAGGATGGGGGCTAGAGATCTAGGCAGCGGGGAGGGTGTCAAGGACCACCAGCAAGAGACCTCTTCATAGGAGGGGGCAGCAGGAGATCAGAAACACGTGAATGGAGAAGCAGATGCTCCTCTCTACTGAAGCAAACATAGAGATGCCACAGAGACAGACACAAGGAAAGCAAGTGAGTCCCCTGAATCCCATGGGCTCCAAGTATCCACTCCTGAGGTCCGAGCTCAGGACCCAGTTCCCTTCCTAGCTCTATCTCTATCCCACTAGTCTTTGGCCCTGCATTTCAGCAGCCTAGGACTCCGTGGCACAACCCAAACATACTAGGCACTTTGATTACTAAAGGCATTGGCTCATGCCAATCCCTCTGCCTTTCCCCTTTCTCTTCTGGTCAACTCCTCTGTATCCTTCAAAGCCCAGTTGAAATGCCCCTCTTCCATGAAATCGTTCCCATTAGGCTGTGAGCTGCTGCTTTCTCTCTGCTCCAGCTGTACTCTGTGCCTCCCTCTATTCACATGCTACGTGCTCTAGTATGTGTCTGCCCCCTCATCCCAGGGGCTGAGTTGTTCTTCCTCACTGGATACCACTGCTTGGCATAGTAAACAATTGCCAGATGAGGGAATGAACAGATTCCCTCCTTCATGCTCACCCAGAGCTGTCACTGTTGCCAAAGTGAAAAAAAGGAATGAAGCCTCACACCAGGACTCCCTTTGGAAATCGAGGGCAAAGGCAAATCTGGGTGCTCTCTGCATCTGCCTCCCCATATTCCTTGGAGAATCCCCAGCACAGCCAGGCTGGGAAACTGCCACTCAGTTGGTGCTTGGCCCAAGGGACAGGAGGAATATACATGGCAGGGATAGGTCCATCTTCAGGCCCCGGGGGCTCTGTGCCACACCTGCAGCACAGGGCTTCCGAGCAAACTTCCAGTGGGCTCCTGGCCAGGTGCCATCTCCTTCCAAGTGGCCGATCTCAAAGCAGGAGCTGGGCGTGAAGGAGAAGCAGCTACACTGCTTAGGGGTGGGTTTGCCTTCCTGGTGCCACTGTATGTATGCATGTATGCATGTATGTATGTATGTATTTATGTATGTATTGAGTTGGAGTCACTCTGGTCACCCAGGCTGGAGTGCAGTGGCACACTCATGACCACTGAAGCCTCAACTTGCTGGGCTAAGGAGATCCTTCCACCTCAGCATTCCAAGTAGCCGGAACTACAAACGCACGCCACCATGCCCAGTTAGTTTTTGTGACTTACTGTAGAGACGAGGTCTCACCAAGTTACCCAGGCTGGTCTTGAATCCCCAGACTCAGGCAATTCTCTCGCCTTGGCCTCCCAAAGTGCTGGGATTATAGGCTGAGCCACCATGCCTGGCCTGTTTTTATCTTAATAGCCCAACTGCTCTGACTACAGGACACCTGGCTGCAGTGCTTGTCATGTGCCTCGGTTTAGACCCCTCTCTGCGCAGGCATTGCTTCAAATCCCACCCTATCACCCCTGCTCCTCCCCTATCTCCTCATTCCCCCACCCTCCTCATTTCCCCACCCTCCTCTCAGATCCCACAGCTGTCACACTACCCTCAGGCAGCCCCTCCAGGTGAGGAGAGAGAGTCTCAGGTGTATAAGGAAGCCTTTTCCCAGAGGCAATCAGAAGAATAGAAAGTACTAAAAAAGGCAGTGCCCCAAAAGGCCAACTCTGCATTTACTAAAAACATCGCTGACAGAGCACCCAGCACCCATGCCTAAGAGGAAATAATAATCACAGCTGACAGCCTTACCAAGGACTCTGCAGATATCCACTCATTTAATCCTCACAACCACATGCAGTAAGGACTAATACCGTCCCCATTTTGCAGATGAGGAAACTGGGACAGAGTACGGGTAAGGAGACCTGGACAAGGTGTCCCAGGCAGTTTGGTTCCAGAGCCTGCATTTGTCACCACACTACACAGCACTCCACACAGATAAAAACATGTGTGATGCAAAATAGCGTGGCCACTTTGGAAAACAGTCTAGCAGTTACTCAAAATGTTGAACACAGAGTACCATGTGACCCAGCAATTCCACTCTGAGGTATATGCACAAGAGAAATGACCCATATGTCCACATAAAAACTTGTACACAAATGTTCAGAGCATCACTATTCACAATAGCCAAAAGGTAGAAACGACCCACATATCAATGGATGAATGGATAAACAAAATGTGTTATAGTCATATAATGGAATATAATCCAGCCATAAAAGGGAATGAAGCAGTGGCACAGGCTACAACACGGAGGAGCCTTGGAAACATGACACTGAGTGAAAGAAGCCAGACGCAAAAGGCCACATATTGTATGACTCCATTTACATGAACTGTCCACATGAGCCTTAGCCATTCCTCTTCTGTATGAGAGAAGACTGAGGCTCAGGTAGATGCAACTAGGGCAGAAACAGGTGCACTGTGCTTCCATAACTCCAAAGTCTCCAGTTCCAGAAGTCTTTCCTGACTTCACAGAGTGAGGAGCCATTTGCTCCATGTGCCACGCCCTACACGAGACTCACACTGACATCTCTCAGAGAGTTCTGCCGGTCAGGTACATAGCTACCTTCCCCAGACAGCTGCAAGCCCAGGGAGCCATGGCCAACTCCTGCTTGTTTATTTTAAGACAGGAATGTTCTTTATTGAGCACCTACTGAGTGCTCAACACTATGCCAGATGTTTTGAGCTGGTTTTCTCATTTGTTTTCTTTCCTTTGGTCAAAGTCTTTTCAAATCTAGGCCATCTTTGGGAGATGCTTTAATGGCTCCAAAGCACACACTTGTTGCCTCAGATATCCCCTTGCAATGGGACATGGCATGGGCTGACCCGCCTTCCAAGATGCCACCTTCCACTCCTATGTCATCTCACTCTCATCAATTTGTCCTGCTTCTTGGTTCCATTAATAAACTTCTGCACAGTAAAGTATCAAGGGGTGAATGTGACATACGTCCCAAGGGTATTTATCATTTGAATGAAAACTAGAAACAGGGCAATGCTTGCCTGAAAGGAATAAGAGCCGATGGTGACATTGCAGGCACTGGAAGGAGAACACTCTAGGAAAAATGGAGGAATGCACATTTTAAAACTCATCACCAATTGGGACACAACCTAGACACAGCATCTGACCTTGATGGTCCTAGAGCAGAGTTCACACTTGGGAGTCACCACAGAAAGGCTGGAAGTTCCTCGGCAATGCACAGTAGATGGCAGCAGCCCAGAGAAAGAGGGAGGAGGCCGGGGGCAGAAGGAGGGGAGAAGGAGGTGTGCTGCCCTGAATCCCTTAAGGGCAGGGACCTTGTCTTTAGTTTCCTTACTGTCTCCCCTGTCCCCAACCTCCTCTAGCCTCAGAGGAAGATGCCAACAACCAGCCTTCTGTGAGGACAAGGGGCTAGCATAGAGCCCGGCCAGGCCTCACTCCTGCCTCCAGCAGCCCAGTCCTGCTTGTTCCACCCAGGGGCACCGGGTCCTCAGCTGTGTCCTATAATCACCTGTGATCACCAGGGCATCCTTAGCCATGTCCTGTAATCACCTATAATTGCCAGGGCACTAACCAGAGCAAAGGGCAATCAAGAATGGTTTCCAGAAGCAGTGAGGTGGCCCATACATCAATCAATGGGAGCAATTTCCAAGTTGTCATCCCTCAGCAATACATTTATTATGATGGGGACAGATGGAGTTAAAAGGCTGAAAGACAAATCAAACTGGAACCCCTTCCTCCCTTTAGCTTACAGATTCAACTTCTCCCAAGACAGCAAAAGCAAAATCTCTCTCTACCCTCTCACCCCCCACAGCCCTTATGCTGAGGAGTCTAAAGATGACACCTGATTCTTCCCATGCCTACCTGGGAACTTCCCAGGTCTCATTCTGAATCCTGCCAGCCATAGGAGAACTTAAGGTCTGTTATTAAAGCAGCCTTGCAAACTAGAAAAAGGTTACCAACCCACAAGTTCCTTCATAAGGGAAGTCATTCAACAAATACCAGGTTGCTGCCAGTGAGCCTGATCCTCAGGGTTTAAGGGCAACCTGTTCTCAGTGACACAGCTGTAGGGCAGTCAGATCCTGTCCCCCACCGATCTTCCTTGCCCCTTTATTATAAGAGACTAAATAATGGATTTAAACAGACCACCTTGGTAGACCCAAGGCCTCTGCTCATGTTCACAGGGGTATCCAGTGACTGCAGAGGCTGTTTTAGTCTTTAGAGTGATGATCCCCTGACCTTAGCCAGTTTCCTGCATGCGCCTCAAACATGAGCCTCAAGCAGGAGCCTCATGACTCACAACCACACAGCCTTGCTTGGCTTATCTGTCTCCCCTGAACTCCTTGACAGCAAGAACCTCTTATTTGTCTCCAGCCTGACACCCAGCAGAAGCTCGGTACAAGCTGAACAATGCACGGAAGCTTTGATTTTGATCGGCCCAAGGCTCAGACATCAGCAAGACTGCAGCCCAACTAAGGTCAAAAACACTAGCCCAGAGACAGTTGCTAAAGGCCCAGAGTGCCAAGAATGCTCAGCTTGCTAAGTCTCAGGCTCTTGCCTGCCAGTGGGAGTCACCATCCTGGCTAAAATAGGTGCTGCCAGGACCCCACAGCTTGGCTATAGGAACCTGTGGCCAGCCTTTCTTCCCCCGGCCCTCAACCTTCCTGGAACCATCCATTGTTTCAGCTGCAAAAACATTGGACTATATTCCAGAAGCCTAAAACCTTAACCCTGCTGCTAACCAGTTTGCCATATGACTTTGGACAGGTAACTTCCTTTTTGAGCCTCAGCTTCCCTGCAGATTACAGAAAAGGTTGGACTAGATGATTTCATGGTTCCCTCCAAGTCCACAAAAACCTTCTTTTAACAAGGGTTATCCAGTGCCTCAGCAATTCCTGTAGACCTCACCTGGGCCCACCGTCCCATTTGCCTACTACCTCTCGCTATTACAGTCATCTCCCCACTATCCCCCTACTTCCTCCCTCCACCCTATTCAGCCTGTTCTGAACACAGCAGCCAGAAAACATTGTTATTTTTTTGTTTGTTTTGAGTTGGAGTCTCACAGTCGCCCAGGCTGGAGTGCAGTGGCACGCTCACGGCCATCACAGCCTTGACCTGCTGGGCTCAGGCAATTCTTCCACCTTAGCCTTCCAGATAGCTGGAACTACAGGCATGCGCCACCATGCTCGGCTCATTTTTCTTGATTTATTGCGGAGAGGAGGTCTCACCAAGTTGCCCAGGCTGGTCTTGAACTCGTGGTCTCAGGCAATCTTTTCACCTTGGCCTCCCAAAATGCTGGGATTATAGGCGTGAGCCACCACGCCCAGCCAAAAACATTTTTTTAGAGCACAAGTCAGATTCCGGCTCTCCACTGCTCAAATACATCAGTAGCTTCAAGTCACTCAGAAACAGGGTTCAAGTGCCGACAGCCTGAAAGGCCTGCTCCATCAGGGCCCTTGATATTCCCTGACCTCCTCCCCTGCTTCTCTTCCCCAAGCTCTCTCCAGTTTCTTGAATACCCTGGACAAGCTCCTGTCTCAGAGCCTTCACAGAGGCTATCTCCACTGCCTGAGTGTTCCTCCCCAAGACACCTTTTCTTGGCTTAGTCCCTCCCTCACCTCCTTCAGGCCTCTGCTTAAATGTCCCACCTTGTGAAGACTTCTTTTCCCAGTTTTATGTAGGAGCCTGGGGCCAGCCCTTCTGACACATTCACACATTTCACTGCCTATTTGTCTACCCCCACCAGAATACAAGCCCCAGGAGGGCCAGAATTGTCAAATGTTTTATCAACTCTTTATGGTCAGTTCCTAGAACAATAGGTACTCACTACATATGTGTTGAAAGAATAAGTTTTGATCCACTGTGGGGTCCATTATACTGCTAAAATGAAGAGTCTCAAGCTTCATAACCCACTGACTCGAATGGTGTCATCTCAGGAATCCCTCTGAAAATTTCAAGCTCTGGACCCTGCCTCCAGGAGTAAAAGGGATTGTTCCAGCCAGGGTTCACGCCTCAGGAAGTGTACGAAGGAACAAAGAAAGGAAATGACACAGCAAGCACAGGTCCAGAAAGCTCCTGCTGACAACACCTGGTTACTGGGAGGTATGATGGCTCAGTTCACAAGCGAATGCTCCTAGGTGCCTCCTTGTGGGCAAGATGAGGTCATCAGTCCAGACTCCATTAGTGTGCTGGACATCTATCACAGGGAAGCGCTGGAAATGAACTGAAGCAGGGGGTTCTTTATCAGAGCCAACAGGAGGCAGAAAAGGGAAGAAGAGGAAAAAGGAAGGTGGTGAAGAGTTTATAGGGCTGAGAACCTACAGGCAGAACTCCAGAGAAACCCCCAGCCCTGCCTTCATGGCTGAGACAGTAGGGCACCTGACTCCGCAAGGCCTTAGGTAGTAGGCCAGGCCAGCTGCCCCCCTGGTCACACTGGAGTTTGCTAGCAGAGCATATTTGTGCCCGTCCCAGTGAAAGCATGGTGTGCCTGTGCGAACCTTAACAAGGGACCCAGAACAGCACCCAGAAACTCAAGCCAGAGAAAAGCAGCTCTGCCACCTGGTTGAAAATAAAGTACATTCCTGGAAAGAAGAACTCCACCTGAGCAAACAGGGCCAATGCAGGGTGGGTTCCCAGGGCTCTGGGGACAGAAAGAAGAGGGAGATTGAGGGGATCCAGACCTCAGTGAGTCTATGCTCAAGGGGAGGGGAGGGTCAGAAAGCTCCTGCTCTCCATGAAAAAAAATGGGAAAGTGCAATCTCTGAAGTCCCATATCCTGAGAAGTGTTGGATGTGTATCAAAGAACCACATCAAAAAAGGAAATGGGCCAGGTATGGTGACTCATGCCTGTAATCCCAACACTTTAGAAGGTGGAGGTGAGAGACTGCCTGAGCCCAGGGGTTTGAGACCAGCCTGGGCACCTTGGTGAGACCTTGTCTCTACAATAAATAAAAACATTAGTTGGACATGGTGAGGTATGCCTGTAGTTCCAACTACTTGGAAGACTGAGGTGGAAGGATTGCCTGAGCCCAGCAGGTTGAGACTGTGGTAGCCATGATCATGCCACTGCACTCCAGCCTGGGCCACAGAGTGAGACTCCAATTCAAAACAAAAAGCAAAACAAAAAAACCAAAATGGGCCAAGTATGCTCATTCATGCCTATAATCCCTGTACTACGAAAGGCTGAGGCGGGAGGATTACTTGAGCCCAGGAGTTCGAGACCAGCCTGGGCAACACAGTGAGATTCTGTCTCTACAAAAAGTAGTCCCAGCTACTCAGGAGGCTGAGGTAGGAGGAATGCTTGAATTCAGGTTGAAGTTGCGGTGAGCCATCATTGTGCCACTGTACTCCAGCATGGGCCTAGTGAGACTCTTGGACTCAAAAACAAAAAACAAAAACAAAAAACAAACCACAAAATGTAGTCGAGCGAAGTCAGGGACAAGGTGACAGAGCTGGAACATGGATCATCGGATCCTGTCCAGCTCCCTACCTAGGAGTTCAGGACAAGCTCCTTGCCCTGAAGATACTACAGGACAACATCTTCACTTCAGGGTATGATGCTGTTTAGAACTCTCCTTCCCTCCTCACCTCCCCTAGCACTGGGCTGCAGCCTTCTAATACATGACTTTTCACAGACCTAAACCCCCTGGGAACAGATCAGCCAACTTTCCCATGTGGGGCAGGGACTGGCAGAGAGATTGGGTAGGGAAGAACAGCCAATAGGGTGGCAGGTTCTGCTGCTACAAGGGAAGGAAAGACCCTTCACCACCTCAGTCCAGGCTTTATTCAAGAGCCAGAGGGAAGGAGGGGATGGAGAGGTAGGGTCCTACCCTAGAAAGTCTGTGTCTTTGCTGCTGTGGTCTGAGGCCCTGCCCATGTCATCAGCTCTCTTCCTCCTCAGGAGACAGTGACCTAGTACAGGCCCGCCAGGGAGACAATGGCAGGAAGTGTCCCTCCCTGATTGAGCCGTGGGGAGTACGGAAGGAAGCTAGACCTAGGCCCAGGACCCTCCCGGCTAAACCCAAGGGACACTGAAGTTCATGGCCATGCTAGAAGCTCTGCTCACCCACTCAGAACGGCAAATGTCCTCAACCTTGGAGGGTGGGAGAGGATGAGGGCAAATGCCCTCTCCGGCAGACAGCCAGGCTGTGCTGGGAGACACAACCTCAGCTACTCCCGCCCTCCACTCACCAACCCCACCTTCTGGAAGGAAGGGCTTGGATTCCTTCAGAGCACGGAGTCTTTCTAAAAATAAACCCTGGTCCTTGAGCCCTTTCCTTCCTCAGCCCCCTGCAGAGAAGAGGAAAGGCGAGTTCTTGGCCCCAGCAGCTCCTGGGGAGGGCTGTCTCTCTCCACCCTATGTTTCTCACCATCTAGGGTTTGAGGATTTCTATGCCCATCTCAGTCACAAACTCCCAAGGGAGTTCAGGAGCATGTCAGGGGTGAGCCTGATTGCCCCCACTTGGGACCTGCTATTTCCAGGTCTGGGGTGGGTTTATGGGAAAGCAGGTAACTGGGGAAGACCTTGACCAGGTGGTACCAGCTCTCTAGTCCTGGATCTAGGGAGAAAGGTATTGGGAAGGGTCCAAAGACTAGTCTCCCACATTAAAGAGTTCCCAGGCTGATAGCAGACACCGACACTTACCCAAAAATGTCAGGGAAAATAGTGCCAAGAATCCAACCAGAGGGACAAGCAGTATGCTGTGACAGCACAGAGGGGGAGACGAGAGGCTAGTGTGGGCCCAGGCTTGCAAAGGGCTTTAGGAAAAGGAGGTGTTTGAAACGAGCTTAGAAGGGAAACAGGAACCTACAGGTAGAGGCAGGAAGAGACAACTTCAGGACACTGGAACAGCATAAGTAAAGCGCAGAGAGTAGCAGAGTATAAGCTAGAGGTGGGTGGGGACTCCTGTCTGTTTTGTTCACAACTGTGTCCCTGGCACCTGAAATAGTCCCAGGTACATACTAAATATTTTCTGCATAAATGAAAAAGGCAGAGCAACTCCTGAAAACATTCTGGGTCTAAGCAAGGACTTTCGGATGAGGTGGGGGCAAGGCCATCATCTCTGCAAACCCAATGAACTCCAGAATGCAGACTCGGAAGTCAAGGCTCTTTTGTGGCAGAGTCACTCAAAGCAATGAAAGGTGATGTCAGCGCTCGGGTCATGCAGAGCAGAAGCTCTCTCACCAGGCTCCTGGCTTGAGTTGGCAGCCAAGACCACCAACAGCAGAATAACTATGGGACTCTGACTCTATAGAATCAGAGTGACCACCAGAGAAACTCAGAGTCAGGGCTAAGTGTTACTATGCCCATCATTCCCCACACCCACTCCAGCAGCTGGGACACCTTGGAAAGTGAATTAAAGCAAAACAAAAAACAAAAACTACAACATTGCACTCACTCTTCTTAGCACTTGAGGCCTTTTCACGGCAACTGAAAGGAATGAGCAATTAGAGAAGAAAACAGCCCACGGTGCCAGCCAGGAACTACAGAGCAGGAGACAAAAGGTGCTGTCGCACCATGCCATGTTTTCTCAGTGAAAACCAGGGGACCTGGAGAAAGGAGGGGACTTAACTAGGGCCAGACAGCAAGTAAGGGTTGAGTCTGGGCTGAACCAGGGCCCCTGTGAGTCACAAGTCGAATTTGGAAAACCATGCCATGTGCTTCAGAATCTAAACTTGGGGTCCAATCTCAATCCCACCACTCACCAGCTGTGCAACCTCGAGCTTAATACTTGCCATCGCTGAGCCTCAGCTTCCTCGTGTAAAATGGGATCCTAACAGGCATTGTGCAGGGTTACTGCAGGACTTAGCAGAGGCAGTGCGTCTCCCAGGCCTACATGGCAGGGCTGGGGACATTAAAATTCACCTATCTCCAGCAGTGTCACCCCAGCTATGCTACTATCCCTCAATGAAATATCCATCCTCCATACCCTCAAAGCTTAAACTATACTGGAAGGAGGGGTCATCGGAGTTCAGGAAAGGAAAAATCACATGACCCGCTGTTCTATCAACCAAAGGTCTTGATGTGAAAAAAGGGGCCAGGGCTTGTGCCAGGGACTCAGGATTATGAAATGAAATGCGAAGCAGCCCAGGAGGCCACAGGCACCTGTTCTCAGTGGGGGCAGGAGGCGAAAAAGTGCTCATCTCTGGGCCCCTCAATCTCTGGTCCTTGAGGCTACCTGGGACTCAAGTCAGAGGTTCAGGCCCATCTCCCACTCGGCCTTGGTTTCTCACTGTGGGAGTGCTCCAGGAATGATGTATGCAAAAATGCACACTTGTTTTAGAGTCACCAATCACGGCTTGTGGACAATAGGACAAGGTGGCAGCCTAGCCTCTACTCACTGCCTGCAAAGGCAAAACTTCTGCCTGTCCTGTTCCATGTACTGGGGGAGGGGAGGGCCAGGTTGAGCCTCCAGAGCAAACAGAAAAAAGTCACCCCAGGGTACTCTATAAATGGGAGAAGAACAGTCGTTGGGGCCTCAAAGGCCGGCCCAAGGAGTTTTTATCACATTTGGAATTGAAAGCTACCAGAGACAGAACATCAGTCTTTCCTATTTAGTGAAAAGAAGTCAATATTTGCAGAAGCATAATCAATAAACACACCCTACCCCACATTTATCAGATAAAGTCAGGTTTTTAAGGGAAGAAGGAAACAGCACCAAAGTCTCTGCACCAGGGTGGCCTGCAGGACCCAGCTCTAGGAGATGGGGTAGCGCTGTGGAGGCGAGCGGCCTTACCTGTGAGACAGAAGGCTCCGTCGACGTCCCTGCCACAGGAGAAGGGCTGGATCCTCAAGCTCTCAGAAGGGTGTCGGGGACCAGGACACACGTGCCAGCATCCTGCAGGGAGAAGTCCAATGGGAGAGAAGGTGAGACACCTGGACTCTCTGATAATTCCATGCCACTCCTACTGGGAGACTGGCAAAGCTGGGTCTCATCCTGAGCCATGCCAGAGACCAAAAGTCCCGATGAGCCAAGAGGGTTTAACAGGAGGCATGTGACTGAAGACATCAGCATTTTACAATGAGATTCAGTTCAAGATGCATTCACAGAACAAGTTCCTAACTCGGAACTGGTGACAGGTGCACCCTGACATTGCCTGGCACCCCTCTGCTTGGGAAAACTGCTCAGGGAGCTGGAGCTGAGACCTCCAGCACACAGTAAGCATTCTTACCTCAGAAGCCCACCTGGTGTGCTCTGCCTCAAACTGAGGCTTTTCCCTCATGAACCCTGTTGGGATTGGAGGACTTCAGACTGCAGGAGGGAGGCTGGTCAATTAGACAACGCAGGAGAGAGAGTGGGAGACACTGCCCAGGAAGCCAAGGGCTTCCTGGGGCCCGGGGCCATTGTGGGGTGATAAGATGACTTCCAGTCCTCCTGCAAGCCCCTCCAGCTGGGCTCACAAAGTGTGAGTCAACACCTGCCTTTGCCAGGCACCCAGAGGCCAGAGACAAGTATTCAAAACAAAATGAAAAAGGTAGAGAAATGGATTTTGGGAGTCCCGAGTACAAACAGCCTTGTAAATGACAAATTCTTGTCACAGGCACCACTGAAGCCACCACCCAACCCAGGGTTCCTACAGAGACCAAAGACCAGATACAAGCCCTTAGCCCACACTGTAGCTCAACACACACTCCTGTTTGCTTGACACATTTATGAGCCTCCGGATTCTGTGCCCAGAGGGTAGACAGCAGCCCAGGAGGTTCTCCAATGACCATGACAGGAAGGCAGTGGCCTTGCAGGCTATGGAAGCTAAGACTACTGCAGGAACCAATGCTCAATTTCAGTGCAACCCTGCTTCAAGAGTGGAGGCCAGGCACCAAGGGCTCCTCAGACACCAGTCCATGCCAATGAGGGGCAAGTGAACCCAACAGTGGGAAATGGAACAGAGGCTGGGTACGACAAAGTGATCAACTGCCAAGTGAGCGGCACAGTCAGCAAGAGTCAGGAGGGAGAAAGTGGAATTGGGAGGTGCAAAGATAGCTAGCGCTGTGCAGCAGTGGGAGGTGTGGCTGCAAGGGGTGGGTGGCTCTTCACACGCTCACCCCTGCCACTGCCCTGTGCATCCTGCATGTCCGCTGTGGCCCACGGTGAAGGCTCCTCTGTGGGACTGAGGCTCCCTCACTGGGCTGCCTCAGTCCCTCTTCTCCACGGCTGCACACACACAACCATGTACACACGACCTCTGAATAGATGAAGAGCCCCAGGTAACCACGGCTGAGTAGGTGCAGTTCCCAGCCCTCCCAAGCAAGCGTGAGACCCGCCAGCCTCTCCCTAACAGACCACCAAAGACCACTGTGTGTGATCTCTCCATCCTGTTCCTTGGCTTTCATCACAACACCTTTCAACAACTTGGAGGTCTCCCCATTTTCAAGGTGAGGAAACCCGTTGAGAGGGTTGAGGGTTTGCCACGGTAACGCACCAGTCAATGGCAAGCCAGATTTGGCAGGCCTGCCCCACTCTAGCCCACCACAACACCTCTCCGTGGGTGAGAAGGGCAGCCGTGACTCAGGCCCAGCAGAATTAGATCTGCAAGGACTATGGGAAAGAGGCACTTTCAGAACATAAGAGGGGTACTGCAGGGAATTACGTTTCTGTCGAAAGGTATTTAAGGTGCAGAAAGTGAACGTAGGGTCCGGTTAACAGGCAAGCCCAGCAGGCGGCTACTTGAGGAATAGAGTTCAAGGGGCAGGGGGCTCAAAACATCACTGGAAAGAAAGAAAATATGCCACTGGTTAGCTCAGATTTACTCCCATGACCTCTCACATAAATGGTCAAGAGTGAACCAGTCCACTCCTATAAAGGGAAATGGAAAACGACAACAAAATACAATTCCTGGCTGGGCGCAGTGGTGATCACCTATAATCCCAGCACTTTGGGAGGTGGAGGCAAGAAGACTGCCTGGCCGGGCTCGGTGGCTCAGCCTGTAATCCCACGCTTTGGGAGGCCGCGGTGAGTGAATTGCCTGAGCCTGCGGGTTTGAGACCCGCCTGGGCAACTTCACGAGACCTCAACTCTACAATAAAATCAAAAAAGTTAGCCGGGCATGGTAGCGCATGCCTGTAGTTCCAGTTACTTGGAAGGCTGAGGCGGAAGGATCGGCAGAGCCCAGCAGGTCAAGGCTGCAGTGGCTGGGAGCGGCCACTGCACTCCAGTCTGGGTGACAGAGTGAGACTCCAACAACAACAAAAAAAAGTAGATTGCCTGAGCCCAGGGGTTCAAGATCATCCTGGGCAATGTGGTAAGACCTCATCTCTAAAATAAATTTTTTAAAAATTAGAGAGGTGTGGTGGTGCACACCTGAAGTTCTGGCTACTTGGAAGGTTGAGGCGGAAGGATTGCTTGAGCCCAGCAGATCAAGGCTGCAGTGACCATGATCGTGCCACTACACTCCAGCCTGGGAGACAGAGTGAGATTCCAACACACACAAAAAAAAAACCAGCTGGGCTCAGTGGCCAAGCCTGTAATTCCAGCACTTTGGGAGGTCGAGGTGAGTGGATTGCCTGAGCCCGTGGGTTCAAGACCAGCCCAGGCAACTTGGCAAGACTTCATCTCTACAGTAAATCAAAAATTAGCCAGGTGTGGTAGTGCGTGCCTGTAGTTCCTGCTACTTGGAAGGCTGAGGCAGGAGGATCATCGGAGCCCAGCAGGTTGACACTGGGATGGCTGTGAGTATACCACTGCACTCCAGCCTGGGCGACATAGTGAGACTCCAACTCAAAAAACAAAAAACAAACAAACAAAAACCCACACAAAAACCACACACACACAAATTCCTTGCTAAAATGATTGCATTTATGCTCCACACATCACAGTCTTGGGCAAGGGGTCCAGCATCATGTGTTGCTGTTTCCCAGGAACAAAAAGAAAACATTTCATTCCTTTAAGTTTTAAATCTACATCTTCAATATGCCTCTCGATGATTTGGGAAACTGCAGGGGAAAGGAAAAAGAGAAACAAAACAAAAACAACTGTAGGGGACAAGATCAACAGAAGCCAGAATTGCTTTCCTAAAAAATTACAGATTAAGCCGGGCTCGGTGGCTCAGCCTGTAATTCCGCACCTTTGGGAGGCTGAGGTGAGTGGATTGCGGGTTCAAGACTCGCCTGGGCAACTTGGCAAGACTTCATCTCTACAATAAATCAAAAAAATTAGCCGGGTGTGGTAGCGCGCGCCTGTAGTTCCAGCTACTTGGAAGACTGAGGGGGAAGGATCACCGGAGCCCAGCAGGTTGAGGCTGCGGTGTCCGGGAGCGGCCACTGCACTCCAGTCTGGGAGACGGAGTGAGACTCCAACTCAAAAAAACAAAAAACAAAAACCTACAGATCCCTGACCGTTTCAGTCAGTGGAAGTGAATTAGTAAGTGAATCTGTTTCTCTATACAATTCCTATTAATAGAATATCAGTCTCTCCTCATCCCCACTAAATAAATGTCAAACAAACACTTAAAGCATACTGGTTTGATGGGGTGCCAGATTACCAGCCTGCCCAGACGTCCGCATGTCTCAGGCTGGCCGTGGTGGAAATTGTAAGTTTCAAATGAGTGGGTAGTGCTACCGAAGTTAAACACTGATGCCTCTATCCTCCGTTGACATGGCGACCATGAGACTGGTGGCTGAGGAAGGGGTAGAGAGAGACCCAACCACATGGTAGGTGGCACCAAGGCAAATTGTCCAGGGTGCTGACAACAGGCCAGGGCCTTTGACTCCATCTGGAGGCATGGTTCCTAATTTTTTTTTTTAATTTTGTCAGAGCTTCACTCTGCCACCCAGGCTGGAGTACAGTAACATCATCACGGCCACCACAGTCTCAACCTGCTGGGCTCAGATCCTTCCACCTCAGCCTTGCAAGTAGCAAGAACTACAGGCACATGCTACCATGCCTGGATGCTGCTGCTGCTTCTGCTTCTTCTTCTTCTTATCATTATTATTATTATTTAGACAAGGCTCACCAAGTTGCCCAGGCTGGTCTTGCACCCCTGGGCTCAGGCAATCCTCTTAGCTCTGCCTCTCAAAGTGCTGGGAATATAGGCATGAGCCACTGTGCCTGGCCACTTCCTAAATTTCAAAGTTGAGATATAATTTACATGCCATAAGCCAACTTTTTAAAAGTATACAGTTCAGTGGTTATTAGTCTATTTACAAGATTGTACAACCATCACCACTGTCTAGTTCCAAAACATTTTCATAACCCCAAAAAGAAAAATTATACCCGAGCAGTCACTTCTGATTCTTTCTCCCTCTTAGGCCCTAGCAACCACTAATCTACTTTGTCTCTATGGATTTTCCAATTCTAGACATTTCATATAAATGGAGTCATACAATATGCATTCTTTTGTGTCTGGCTTCTTTCAGCATCATGTTTTTAAGGTTCATCCATGTTGTAGCATGTTAGCATTTTATTCCTTTTTATGACTGCATAATGTTCCATTGGATGACTAGTGACTAGATCACATGTTGTTTACCTATTCATCCATAGATGGACATCTGTTGTTTCCACCTCTTGGCCACTGTGAATATAATGCTACTGTGAATACTCATGTACAAGTTTTTGTGTGGATGTGTATTTACAATTATTTGGGTATACACATAGGAATTTCTAATTTTGTAATAAGATAATATCACTTAATTTAAAACAAGTAATACATCTGTATTTTGAAAATTCTCAAAGCACAAAAGATAAAACGCGTACAAGGCGAGAGTAAGTTTCTCTCCTGCCCTTGCTTCCCAGCACCCAGTTCCTCTGCCCAGAGGCAAATTCCCATTTCTGGTTAATCTTCCCAGAAACAGCCTATACATATACACCCTGTTTTATTTTAAAGACAGCTTGCAGGAGGAAGTTGGCAACTAGACCAGGCCGGAATCAGCCTAGTAACGCTGGGGAAGGAGCACAGTCCAAGTGCCATCTCTGCCATGTGTCAGCATGGCACCCTGAAAGTCACTTAGCCTAGAAGAGGCAATGGAACGAGCTGGCTGATGGGTCCTGTAAACTTGCACTGCCATTTCCCGGCTTTGAGACCTGGTTCGAGCTTAACCTCTCTGGGACTCAGTTTCCTTACCTGAAAAAGAGAGTGGACACTGGTGCCAACTTCACAATGGCAGGAGAGTCGATGAGCTTACCACCATGCCTGGCACCAAGTAAGTGCTCAGCATTTGCTGCTGCTGTGATTACAACTGCTGCTTCACCTCACTGAGTTAATCTCCGGTTTCCATATTGGGGAAAATGAAGCTGGACACTTCCCAGGCACAGATATGATGTAGACATAGACCTCTGTATGAGGGCTCAGGGTGCAGCCACTTCTGAGCAGCAGGGGCTCAGAGATAGTCAGGGTGACTGATCTGCACTGCCAGTTCCACACATGCTGCTCCCACAGGCCAAGTGGAAGAGCCTGCGTCTGGGACCCCACACCTTGGGCAGGCTGGATGGATTTCTTATTTCTTGACCCCGTTCCCCCTCCCCTTCCAGTTTCTTCGACAAACACTCTACTCTGGAGGTGAGCTTCTCTTTCCAAAGCCCAGGCTATCAGAGGCAGCAGGGAAACCCTCAGAGACCTTCAAAGTGCAGAGACCTCCAGTGAGGAAGGAAGCATTAGCAGGGCCATTAGAAATGTTAGGAGCTACTTTTCTCCCAGCTAGTAAAGCAAAAGCAGAGACCAAAGAACAAAACTCAGACCTGGGGAAGCAGAGCTGAGGAAAAGAAATTGAACAATGCTTCCTTGAGCATACAGAAGTTCATGGGGGAAAAACCCAGTGCGCACGTACACACACACACACACACACACACACACACACAACAAAGAGGAGAAATTCTTAGCCTGCAGCAGTTGGTAGCATTATGTAAAATCCCAAGCCCACAAAAATATCATTTGGATGATAAAAAGTTAAATTTAGCTAAGTACAGAGTGACTAATACTATGAGGGAGAGGCAGCACCCCCAGTTGCCTGGAGCTGATACAGCTGGCTTTTAGAAACTTTTGACAAGTAACCAGGGCCTTGTACAGCACAGAATAACAGATTATGTAATAAGAGGCACTGCCATCAGCAATACAAGACACACAGTGAGCGACTGCAGCCTTCTCCAAGAGAGGTAACAGCTGGGGTCTGGCTTGGGTGGCTCCGCAGAACCTTGTCTTGAGAAGCTCGGGCCATGGGAACCCGGGATTCCAGAGGCATCCATGAGTAGTGTCAGGACTTGGATGGGTTTGGGCAAGCAGGTTCTCAGAGACTTCTCCCAGAGTGGTTGTAGGGCCTGCTACTTTGGTGACCTCCATGAGCCACACCCCTGGGGAGTCCCTGGTCTTTGAATCTAGCCTGGCTCTGTGGCCTGTTCTAACCAAAAGGATGGGGTGGAAGTAACACTGTGCTGGGTTGTACCCAAGACTTAGGAAGATCTGGCTAAGAACTGAAGTCTGGGATGCAGATTTTGTTCACCAATGTTCACAGCAGCACTATTCAAAGCAGCCTAAAGGTGGGAGCAATGCAAGGGGCTGTGGATGGATGAATTAGAATAAACAAAATGTGGCCTATCCACACAATGATGTGGAAGGAAATCTTGACAAAAAGAAGGAAATCTTGACACATTATCATACAGATGAACCTTGAAGACATTCTGCTAAGTGAAAATGTTCGTCACAAAAGGACAAATACTGTATGATTTCACTTACAGGAGGTACTTGGAGTAGCCAAATTCATAGAGACAGAAGGGCTAGGGGAGTAGAATGGGGAGATAGTATTTTAGATGAAAAGAGTTCTGTAGATGGATGGTGGTGATGGTTCCATAACTATGTGAATATACTAAATGCCACTTTGCTGTATACTTAAAAATGGTTAAAGTGTTTGGGAGGTGATATCTGGGAGAAAAGAAAAGAAAAATAGCTAAAGTGGTAAATTTTACGTTATATGATATTTATATTTTGCCACAATAAAAAAGAAAGGAAAAAATGTGAGGAGGAAAAGGAAGAAGAGGTAGTGGTGGCCTAGATGCTTCTGCGTTTGCACTCTGGGGAAGCTACAGCCATGTAAGAAGCCAACTCCCTGGAGATCACTGAGCTGTGAGAAGCCTGGGCTACCCATGGGATAGGCTAAGTGGAGGGGAACCACTGCCCCAGCCTGCAGCCTGGGTAGATACAGCCAGGTACCAGAACCGACGTTACAGTCATGGAAGTGCAGCCACTTGGAAATAGGTCTTCCTCCCCAAGTCTAGTTATTCTGGTTGATACCAGTGAAGCAGAGGGGCGCTATCCCCACCAAGCCCTGCCCAGATTGCCATATTGTGAGCAAATAAATAAAATGGCTAGTGTTTTATGCCACTAACTTTGGGACTGCTTTGTTATGCAACAACTGACAACTGATTGGCCAAGCTCTCTAGTGGGTTTCTTTTTTTTTTTTTTTTTGAGTCGGGTTTTATTTAGTCACCCAAGCTGGAGTACAGTGCCACCACTATGACTCCCCACAGTCTCAACCTCCTGGGCTCAGGCTATCCTCCCACTCTAGCCTCCCGAGTAGCTGGGAACACAGGTGTGCACCACCATGCCTGGCTTATTTGTGTTTTTTTGTAGAGATGAAGTCTTACTATGTTGTCCAGGCTGGTCTCTAATTCCTGGGCTCAAGCAATCCTCCCACCTCAGCCTTCCAAAGTGAGGGGATCACAGGTATGAACCACCACACACAGACTAGTAATTTCTATTTCTAACGTGAGACTCATGAAAGACCTTTTGCATTCTCACATGAGTAGCTGGGAGAAGCTAGTACTCAAATGAGTCTTAGGAACAAACTCATCTTCCACTCCAAGGATCCCAAGGGAGTGAACACTGAAAAGAAGTTGAAACTGAGTTTCAAACAACTGCATTGAGACTGGGGAACTTCTCCAACCATCCAGTGGAGTAAACAGGCCATCAGTTGATCAACTCAAGCTGACACTTAAGTATTCTTAAGTGATTCTCCATCTCCTCATCCTCAGCAGAGATTCACACGTTGTTGGCAGAGATACTAATGGGATTCTCTGAGTATGGTGAAATGATCCTTGGCATGGGGTTGAGACCGGAGTTCTGGCTGGCTGACTCTAGGTGAGTCAGCTCCCTCATTGGGTCTCTGTTTCTCCATCTGTAGAGTGAGGAGGCTGGGGTGAATGATCTCTAAAAGACCTCTCCGTTCAGCTCCAACATTCTGCAATCCTGTTATTTTGACAGAAGGGAACGCTGACATGTAATCCAAAGCCCTGCACCAAGTCCAGTGACTTACATCTAAGACAGATGTACTCACTGGGATCCTCAGGGATGTCTGTCTGGAGCCCTGAACCTTTCTTTGTGTCCTACATGGATTTTCTGTTGTTGTGTTGTTCTTTCATTCCACAATATCTCACTGTGGCAGAGTCTAGCTTGATCCAATTCCTTCTTCCTAAATTACATGTTTGGTCCCCTGCACTAGAGGTGAGGCTAAGGGGTTAGTTCTGTGAGTAGAGGAAACATACCACTTCTGAGCTTAGCCCCCCAAAACTCCTCACACAATTCCCTAAAGCCCCCTCTTTCTCTGCTCATCAGTCAGCTGACTACATAAATTCAGCAGAGGACTGCCAGGAAGCCCAGGGGACAGCAAAGCCACAGTGTGAAAAGATTCTGGGCCCCAGTTCACCACATGGAGGCCACCCACAGAGCATCCAATTCAACTAAGACAAAAGTGAGGATAAGTCTTTATAGTGATGAGCCACTGAGACTAGGAGATTGTTATAGCAGCTAGTTACTTATCCTAACTAAATTCACCAAATCGATACTAAGAGTCAGATATGAGAAAGACACATAGATTTAGGGCCTAGGCCTAATCTTAACCATTTCAGAATTACAAGCCTAGTTGATAATTCAGGGAGAACAGATACAAACGAGTTCTGCACCCTGCATCATACACTGAGCACATGGTGGGAGCCTGTTCAAGTTATTCAAGCTCTACCTACACCAGCTGCTTCCAAAAACCCTACAACATAGGTTCATTTAATTTCCCCCCAAAACATGAGGTGAACAAAGAAAGAAAGAAGCCAAACAGAAGGAGAAAATCCATACCAAGCCTCCTAACTGTGGACAATCTACACAGAAATGAGTAAAAATCTTGGCTGTGTGCTTCCTGGTAGGCAAAGCAAAAGAGGGAAATGTGCTGAGTCACAGAGCTCAGCCAACAGTGGAAAGCATACTGGTTCATGATGAGAATAAACTCTGTGCTTGGAAAGAGTTCTGCAGGAAACATCCACGGGATTACTGAGTGAGGCAGCAGGCAGCAAGAGGAGACCAAACTGGACCTGAAAGCCGTCTGCCTTCAGGGTGTAGGGATAGCTTTGCAGCCCTGCCTGCAGTCTGACTGGCTCTTGTCAGAGCGCTCCTCAGAGTGATTCTTTATCCTCGTTAATGTCAACACGGCAGCACCATGATAATGATGGAAAATATTTACATACCGTACCACTGATGGGTTGTTTAGACCATCTGGCTACTGGATGCGGTAAGTATTGTCAAACACATGGCCCTTCCACAAGTGCTGTGCCTTAGTGCTGATGGAGGCCGGGCTGCAGGGACGTGCAGCAGAGTCACATGGCCACACCGCTGTACTACTCTCAACCACTGAGAGCCAGAGAGGCCACCTCCTGCTCATGTCCCTGTGGCCTGTGCCCACTGTAGGCCTCGGTCACCTGCAGGTTGAGAGCAGAGCTCTCCAGTTCCCACCCCCGACCCACCTGGGCTGAGCATTGATGACAAGAGACTAACTTCCCTTTATCAAGGGCCTCTTCAGGACTCAAGTGCTCCAACAAGATTTGACGCAGCAAGACAACTCTGATTCTACAGCCACCTGGGGATTTCTCCAATGATCTCATAGGACTGCTGGGAATTCTCAGAGGCAAACTCAGCACAGCTCATTTGTGTTTAAAGCAGTTTCTATCTAAGCTTTGTCATGCTCAGGAGGTGGGGACAAGAATTAGGTATCACAACTCCAGAACAATGGTGGATGGCGACCTTGACCTCACCTAAATGAGAATCTCTTCTTTCTGTCCAGATGACTCCATGAGTTCTAATAACAGGTTGAATAGAGTTTTTTTCTGGGTCAATATTAAACAACTTTTTTTTCCTTTTTTTTTAAGTTTGGGTGGGTTGGTTTATTATTATTTTCTTAATTTTAGTAAAAGGAAAAAAGTTCTGTTAGGAGCCTATTTGAAAGTAGCAATTTTCTTAATGGGAAGCATACGCTTGCCACCCACATGAGGAGGCTGTATCAGCTCAGCAATCATACTGCCCTGTGAATATGGTAAGTCGTGTTACCTCCTTGACAACTGATGAGTCAAAGGGAAGCTCATCACAGGTGCCCGCGTGGCCTGCTGAGGTTTGCTTCATGGCTGACAAGGGCTTTCACAGGGTTGCATCTTCAGGGAAGGCTTGGCTTTGGTTTTGTCAAATATGAACCCACAGACTTAAAGTTGCTTTATAACTAACACGCTCTAAGATTTTTTTTTTGAGTAGGAGTCTCACTCTGTTGCCCAGGCTGGAGTGCAGTGGCACGTTCACGGCCACGGCAGCTTCGATCTGCTGGGCTCAGGTGATACTTCTGCCTCAGCCTTCCAAGTAGCTGGAACCACTGGCATGCACCATCATGCCTGGCTAATTTTTTTTATTTATTGTGGAGACGAGGACTCACCAAGTTGTCCAGGCTGGTCTTGAACCCATGGACTCAGGCAATCCTCTCACCTCGGCCTCCCAAAATACTGGGATTACAGGTGTGAGCCACCATGCCCAGCCTATACTTTCTAAGATTTAAAATGCCCTCACAAGGCCAGACCTATAATCTCAGCACTTTGGAAGGTCAAGGAGGGAGAATTTCTTGAGGCCAGGGGTTTGAGAACAGCCTGGGCAGCATGGCAAGACTCCCATCTCTACACACATATAAAAACTGAAATTAAATGCCTCCAACCAGAGTGTTCAGGGCCTGGGTAGTACAGGGCTGGGTTCAAAACACAGTCCTGACTCCATCTGGCTGTGAGCCTGGGGGGCCCCCCCTCTCACTTCTTGTTTTGTTTTTGAGTCTCGTTCTGTCACCCAGGTTGGAGAACAGGGAGACACAATTATGGCCATAGCTCATCACAACATTGACCTCCCAGGCTCAGGTGATCCTTCCACCTCAGCTTCCTGAGTAGTTGGGATTAGGAGCATGAGCCATCATGCCCAACTAATTTTTTAATTTTTGTAGAGATGAGGTCACACTATGTTGCCCAGGCTGGTCTTGAACTCCTAGGCTCAAGCAATCCTCTTGCTTCAGCCTCCCAAAGTGCTGGAATTACAGGTATGAGCCACTGTGCCCAGCTACACTTCTTGTTTGAACACAGAGAAATGAGACAGCCCCAGCCCCAGGCCAAGTCAGAGAATAGGATCTTTTTACAGACCACACAGCCACTGTAGGCCCAGCCCAAGTTCCTTCTCCAGGGAGCCTTCTGTGGCTCGGGCCCTCAGTGATCTCTCCACTGGCTCCCAAACCTCAGTGAGTGGGTCAGCACCAGGCCTGGCAGAGCTCTCACCAGTTCAAGATGAAACAAGAACAGCATGGTTAACGGACCAAGCTGTTTAAAGAGCTTTGCTTAGACTCTATTCTTAGATTAGACCTTTCCTGCTTCTTTCTATTCCTTTTGTTCATGCAATGATGGCTACAGTGAATTACAGCTTTTGTGTGTTTGTGTGTGTGTGTGTGTGTGCATGTGTAGTTAAATATGCATAACGTAACATTTATCATGTTAATCATTCTTAAGTGTACAGTTCAGTGATATTAAGGACATTCACAATGTTGTGAAACCATCACCACTATTCTTTTCCAGAACTTTTTCATCTTCCCAAACTGAACTCTGTACCCACCAAGCACTAGCACCCCATTCCCTCCCTTCCACCCCCAGACCTAGAAACCTCTGTGAATGGCAGCTTTTTTTTTGAGTTGGAGGCTCACTTTGTCTCCCAGGATGGAGTGCAGTGGCACACTCACAGCCACCGCAGCCTCTACCTGCTGGGCTCAGGTGATCCTTCCACCTCCGCCTTCCAAGTAGCTGGAACTACAGGTGTGCGTTCCCATGCCTGGCTAAATCTTCTGATTTTTATTGGAGAGACGAGGTTTGCCCAATTCCCAAACTGGTCTTGAACCCCCAAGCTCAGGCAATCTTCTTGCCTCCACCTCTCAAAGTGCTGGGATTAGAGGTGTCAGCCATGACGCCTGGCCTAGCTCTTTCAAAATAAAGTCCTTACTTGGAAAAATTATTTTTTAATTTTACATTATCTGTGAAATCCAAGTCCCAGGCCTGTCGAGGCTCCTCCAAGTCACATCTAAGTTCTCCCCAAATACTAGCTCCCCAAAGTTGAGATCTCTGGTTAAATCTGACCTACTGGAATCCAGAAAGCGCCTGGTGTTTCTTAGATACTCAGTGACGGACAAATTGACAAAGGAAGGGCAAGGCAGCCACTGCCTACACCCTCCCACCAGAAAGGAATCTTCCAGACCACAACCTGACTGTAGAAATTAAAAAACCCAAGGGCCCTTCCGTCATGCGCAAGTGGGCACCTTATGGGAATGAGCCATGAGCCACCTTAACAGGCTTTGTCAAGAACTACACTAGAGTCTGCCCTTTGCAGTGGAAAAGGCTCTCATACAGAAGGTGTTTTCTCCAGGTTTTCATTTTACTTAAAAGCTCTTCTTTGCCTGGGGTTTTGAGGTTAAAAACCACTGCACTCACACATTGTAAGTGGGAGTGTAAATTGGTACTACCTTTATGGAGAGCAATTTTGCAATAGCTAATGAAAATAAAAGAAAAACAACCCTTGACCCAGCAACTCTGCCCTCTGGAAATTTATTCCACAGACATGAGAATATATCTGCATGAAAACCTCCATACCAGGATACTCATGGCAGCCTGTTTGCTTCCTGTCTTCTGCTATTACAGCTGAAAACTCCCTCAACAGGGAACTAGGTTAACAAATGATGGTCCATTAGCAGAATACTAAGCCCACTATTACAAGACCTGGGCAAATCTGCATGAGCCAACAGAGAACCATCTCCAGTATTTATGTATTATGAAGTCACAAAAGCAGATGCACAGCAGTAGGCAGTCGTTTGGGTTGGGTTTTTTGTTAAAGGAATATATAGTAATTTATAGAGAGAAAGAATCGCTCTGAAAGAGGACACACACACAAAACTAGCAACCATCACTATCTCTGGGGAAGAAAACTAAGATACTGAAGACAAGGGTAGAAAGAAGTCTATGTTTTTCTGAAGCCTCAATCTGGTACCAGTATAATGTATTACTTACTTATCCAAATGATTTTTTACTTAAATATTTTTGTGAGACAGGGTCTTACCATATCACCCAGGCTAAAGTGTAGTGGTACAATCATAGACCACTGAAGCCTTGAACTCCTGGTTTTAAGTGATATTCCTGCCTCAGCCTCCCATGTAGCTGAACTACAGGTATGAGGCACCACACCCGGCAAAGTTTTTCAATTTTTTGTAGAGATGGGGTCTTGCCATGTTGCCCAAACTGGTCTCCAACTCCTGGCCTCAAGCAATCCTCCTGCCTTGGCCTCCCAAAGTGCTGAGATTACAGGTGTAAGCCACTGCGCCTAACCAAAATTGTCATTATATATTTTATTGCTTAATTGTTAAGTTCCATAAGTCTAGAAGTATATTTAATTTATCTTTAGAATCTTGCCAATGTCTGGTGCAATGTTATGCATAGCATTTTTAGTGTTTTGTAATTTTTTTTAATAAATAAAAGAAGGGGCTGGGCTTGGTGGCTCAGCCTATAATCCTAGCACTTTGGGAGGCCCAGGTGAGTGAATTGCCTGAGCCTGTGGGTTCGAGACCCACCCGGGCAACTTGGCGAGACCTCATCTCTACAATAAATGAAAAATTAGCTGGGCATGGTAGTGCATGCCTGTAATTCTAGCTACTTGGAAGGCTGAGGCGGAAGAATCGCCGGAGCCCAGCAGGTCGAGGCTGCGGTGGCCGGGAGCGTGCCATTGCCCTCTAGCCTGGGCAATAGAGTGAGACTCCAACTCAAAATAAATAAATAAGTAAATTAATTAATTAAACCTATAACATCAATTTAATCACACTGTTAGTGGTGTGCATTGTCCTTTGGAAGGACTGAATCTCCTTTTTGAGGAGATTCTCAAACCCATGGGCTCAGGCAATCTTTTCACCTCCACCTCCAAAGGGCTGGGATTACTGGCATGAGCCACTGTGCCTGGCAAAATACATTTTTTTCAAAGTCACATTATGGTCTACCTTTTATTCTGTAAACCCCATATTCCTAAAGAATCAGAAAGAAGCCTAGAAAACAATGAGACTCCTCAGTGAGTTGACTATAATTTTTAGTGACTCAGCAGGGACTGATATATACCCTGCTTGGAAACTCTTACCCTAGGAACCTCTAACTCGTATCCTATTACCCTCTACAACTCAGCCTGGCAATAGGCAAGCTGACAGCAACCTCAACCATTTAGAAGTGGGCCCATGGGTAGATCAGACCACTAAGCTTCAAGGTTTTTAGTCCTAGAATTATCACACTGGCCCCTTGAGGTGGTCATACAAGGCAGAAAATTAAAAGCAACAAAACTACACTGAGGAGAGAAAAGAAAAAGAACTAGGGAGGAGGGAAGACAACTTAGAAAGGAAGTGTGGCCAGCGCGATGGGTTCTGCCTGAGGGACATCTGGCAGTTGCACACCCACCCGCCCTTTCCGTGGCCTCCAAGATCAGCCCAGTTTATGACATCAAAACTTCACCTTCATCACAGTAGACCCAGGCAGCTGAATGACTCAGTGATCCCCCAAAGACTGAATTATCTCTAGCGTTCTCTGTTGATTGAAAGGGAGGCAAGAACTGCCTTTAAGGAAGATCAGGACGATGACTGGGGAAATGTGATGAAGCGAGCATGCATGACAGTGGTAAGGCAGTGTCTATGCTCTAGCTTCCAGCAGGAGTGAAGGATTTACTCCCAACAACCAGAATCTGTTCACAAGGGTCTCGTCCAAACAACACCTTTGCTCCCACTTAACATGGTGGCTTTGGGGATACCAGAGCAGGAACAAAGCTAAAGGGAAATTCTGAGAGCCCCTCTCGAAGAATGTACAGAGAAATGGTTCATCTCTCAAGTTGCATTCATCATCCAGGATTGGTGCTGAGCTTGAAATAATTGACTTCCAGGCTCTGTGATAATGACTTAATGGTGCACAAATGTGTTCAAAATATTCTGGATGAGTCTTCAGAATAACCCCACTGAGAGAGGCAAGATGCTCTGTATCTCACCACTTATACCACTGCCCTCCATTTCCTGGGAGTCAGGGTCCCAGGGGTGCACAGGAGGTGCCAGCAGCAGCCTGAACTGTCTGGGTATTGCTCTTGTTTCTAACTAGAAAATAAAGGCTGCTGGTTTGTTGACAGGGGTCAGAGGTACTTCTTCCCTTTAAATTCACCCATGATTTCCACTGACACACAGGAAAGCTACTATGTTTGCTTGCTTATTTTGCAACATGTCACTATACTGTCTTATTACTTCTAATTATTTTTCAGTTTGTCTACTTCAAAAACCAAAGACAACTCACATTATATCCACTCAAAACATTTATTTTGCCATCTCCTATCTAAGAGTTATGCCCTGCCTCTTTTTCCTAGCTGATTGCTTTGTCTTGGGTCTAGAATAATGATCAATAATCATGAGAGAGAGAAGGCATGCTTGTTTTGTAATGGGCATTAAAGGGAATACGTCTTAGAGCAGTGTTTTCTAGACATTATCTGGCCCCAGAATGCTTTTTTTTTTTTTTGAGTTGGAGTCTTACTCTTGTTGCCCAGGCTGGAGTGTAGTGGCACACACACAGCCACTGCAGCCTCAAATTGCTGGGCTCCGGCGATCCTTCCACCTCAGCCTTCCAAGTAGCTGGAACTACAGACGCACACCACCACGCCCAGCTAGTCTTTGTGATTTACTGTAGAGATGAGGTCTCACCAAGTTGCCTAGGCTGGTCTCGAACTCCCAGGCTCAGGCGATCCTCTTACCTCAGTCTCCCAAAGTGCTGGGGATTACGGCTGAGCCACTGCACCTGACCAGAATGCTTTTTTTTTTTTTTGAGCTGGAGTCTCACTCCGTCGCCCAGACTGGAGTGCAGTGGCCGCTCCCGGCCACCGCAGCCTCAACCTGCTGGGCTCCAGTGATCCTTCCGCCTCAGCCTTCCAAATAGCTGGAACTACAGGTGTGCGCTACCACGCCCGGCTAATTTTTTGATTTATTGTAAAGATGAGGTCTCGCCAAGTTCCTCAGTCAGGTCTCGAACCCACGGGCTCAGGCAATTCACTCACTTTGGCCTCCCAAGGCGCGGGATTACAGGCTGAGTCGCCGAGCCCGGCAAGAATGCTTTCTTAACACAATACTCAGGAGCATTCCGTGGTCCTCAAACACACTTTGGAAAATGCTGCTAGAGTGTTTGACTATTAAGGATGAAGTCAGCTGGGCGTGGTAGCTCATGCCTATAATCCCAGCAATATGGGAGGCGAAGGCGAAAGGATAACCTGAGCTCAGTGGTCCGAGATCAGCCTGAACAACATGGCGAGATCTTGTCTCTACAATAAATTAAAAAAAAAAAAAAAAATCAGCCGGGCATGGTGGTACATGCCTGTTGTTCCAGCTAATTGAAAGCTGAGGCGGAAGAATCTCCTGATCCCAGAAAGTCAAGGCTGTGGCAGTCATAACTATGTCACTGCACTCCAGTCACTTTTTCTTTGAAGTGACAGGGTCTCACTCTGTCACCCAGGCTATAGTGCAGTGGCACAGTCACAGCTCACTGTAAACTTGAACTCCTGGCTCAAATGTTCCTTCTGTCTCAGCCTCTTGAGTAGCTAGGACTAGGGATACTCCAACTCAAAAAAAAAAATGCAGTTGCTACTGATTGGAGATATTCTGTTTTTTTTTTTTTGACTTGAAGTCTCACTCTGTCACCCAGACTGGAATGCAGTAGCATGCTCCCGGCTACCGCAGCCTCGATCTGCTGGACTCTGGCGATCCTTCCGCCTCAGCCTTCCAAGTAGCTGGAATTACAGGCACGTGCTATCATGCCCGGCTGATTGTTCGATTTATTGTAGAGATGAAGTCTTGCCAAGTTGCCCAGGCCTCAGCCTCCCAAATTGCAGGATTACAGGCTGAGCCACCGAGCCCAGCAGAGATATTCTTTATCATATTGAAATCTTCACCTATCCCTAGTCCTAGCTACTCAAGAGGCTGAGGCAGGAGGAACACTTTAGTCCAGGAGTTCAAGTTTATAGTTAGCTATGATTGTGCCACTGCACTACAGCCTGGGTAACAGAGCAAGACCCTGTCACTTAAAAAAAAAAAGGTAGGCCAGGCTCAGTGGCTCAGCCTGTAATCCCAGCACTTTGGGAGGCTGAGGCGAGTGGATTGTGTGAGCCCGCGGGTTTGAGACCAGCCCAAGCAACTTGGCGAGACCTCATCTCTACAATAAATAAAAAATTAGCCAGGCATAATAGTTCGCGCCTGTAGTTCTGGCTACTTGGAAGGCTGAGGCGGAAGGATAGGAGCCCAGCAGGTCGACGCTGGGGTGGCCATGAGTCTGCCACAGCACTCCAGCCTGGGTGACAGAGTGAGACTCTAACTAAAAAAAAAAAGAAAGTAATGGATATTGAACTTCATCAAATGCTTTTCTAGCATCAGTTGAAAGCATTTTCATTGTTTTATTTACATTTTTCCTCTTTTTCCTTTTAATGGATCTCCTAATATTTAATCATCTCGTGATGTTTTTGCGGTTGGTTCACAACTCAGCCTAATGAGCCCTGTGCTGGGTCCCTGTTTCGGGGAACATAGAGGGTAGACAGAAAGACAGAGTTCCTGCCTACAGAGGAAAGGGAGGGGAAAGCAGCACACATACATACACACACAGGCACTTGCATACCCAATGAACCACAGGCTAGTATTTAGGAATTGATGTGTCACACACAAGGCACAGTGAGGACCCCAGGAACTACACAGGAATCAGGCTAATCACAGAGGGCTTCCTGCAGGAGGTGGTACAGAGCATTCAGGGATAGGTTGGAAATGAAGGCTTTCAGTCTTGCCTTGTGTGGGGCCCAAAGGCACACTTTCCTGGCCCACAGTTTTCTCAACAGTAAAACAGTAGAAATAACTATAACCTGAAAGGACTTTTGGAGGCACTCAGTTCACCCTCATTCATTGACAGATAGAGGCAGTGGTTCACAGGGGCAGCTGATTTTTCCAAGGTCACGAGCCTTCCCTATATCCTTCGTGGCTCCAAGGGCAAGCGGAAGAGAAACAAAAGAGAGTTTTGAGGTCTTGGGCAGAAAGAAAGAAAAGAACACCCCATGCATCATTACTTTCCCTGTAATAAATGTTATTGCTTCTTCCTGGAAAACTGGTTGGGTCAGCAAGTGGCCAGAGTGCTAGGCTCAGGGCACAGAGGTCAGATGTAAGAGGGACCTGGACAGGAAACGGGGTTAATCCTGAAGCTGCCCCCACTGTGTGCTCAGGTCACCAGAGACATCCCTACCCTCTGCAGCAACATGCCCCCAAGCAGACATGCAAGACTGGCTTTCACATTCATTCATTCATTCAACATGTATGGAGACTAAACTGGGTTAAAGCATGTTCCCCAAAATTCATGTCCTTCTCAGAAACTCAGAACATGACTTATTTGGAAATAGGGTCAATGCAGACATAATTTGTTAAGAGGTAGTCACAATGGAGTAGAGTGGGCCCTAAATCCAATATGACTGGTTCTTATAAGAAGAGAAGAGGGCTGGGTGTCGTGGCTCATGCCTGTAATCTCAACACTTTGGGAGGCCGAGGCAGGAGGACTGCTTGAGCCCAGAAGTTCAAGACCAGTCTAAGTAACATAGCAAGCCCTCGTTGCTACAAAAAAAAAAAAAAAATAGCCCGGCATGGTGACATGCACCTGTAGTACCAGCTACTTGGGAGGCTAAGGTGGAAAGATCGCCTGAGCCCAGGAGATCAAGGCTGCAGTGAGCTGTGATCATGCCACTGCACTTCAGCCTGGGTGACAGAGGTGACCAACACCTAAATAGCAAAGAAAGACCCCTGAGCAGTAAGGACGGGTGACAGGGTACTCAGGACCCCAGGACCCAATTCCTCAGGAACAGCAGCCCCTGCCCTCAGCAGAGCCATCTCCCACTCTGCAGCTGTGAACGCCCAGGACCACAGGCAGTTGGCATCTGCTCTTTGAAAAGATATTTATCTTTCCACTAGCTGAAAGCAAGCAAGAGTCATAAAAGGACATGCCTAACATCAGGTGTACAAGTGTTCCAGAGACAGATGTCATTCACATGCAGTGACTAGGCATGGCTCGTTAACTGCCAGGAACAACCCACCCACAAGAGCATGGCGGGTACACTGCTGAGCAGGAAGGTCTCAGCTAGGCCACAGGTGTGGGGTCACCTTTCCCAGTGCAGAGGAAGATGCCATCCAGCCCAAGAACCACTTGAAGTTCTAACGGTGTCCATGAGCAGCACCACAAGCCTGAAACTTCAGTTTGTTGCTACTCTTTCTTTCATTTTTTTTTCTTCTTTTTTTCCTTTTTTTTTTTTTTGACCATTTTTAAGTGTAAAATTTAGTGGCACCAAGGAAATTCACAGTGTTGTTCAATCCCCATCACTCTTTGCTTCCAGAATATTTTCATCATCCCCAAAGGAAGCTTTGTACCCACTAAGCAATACCTCACATCTCCCCTCCCCCAGCCCCTGCTAACTACTACTCTGCTTTCTGTCTCTGTGAATTTGCCTATTCTAGGTACCTCATGTAAGTGGAGTCATGCAACATCGTCCTTTTGCATCTGGCTGCTCTCATTTAGCATGCTTTCAGTGTTCATCCATGGTGTAGCATATGTCAGCACTGCATTCCTCTTTTCGGCTAAATAATATTCCATTGTATGGCTAGACCGCATTCTGTTTATCTATTTATCAGCTTCTGGACACTGAGTCGTTTCTGCCTTTTGGCTGTGAATAGAGCTGTAGTGAACATCAATGTACATACACCTGTTCACGTCCCTTCTTTCAAGTCTCTTGGGGATAAACCTAGGAATGACATTGCTGGGTCATATAGTAAGTCTAGGTTTAACCATTTGAGGAACTGCCAAATTGTCTCCCATGGCAGGTGCCCACGTCACATTCCCACTAGCCATGCACAAGGGTTCCAATTTCTCCACACCCTCGTCTACACTTGCTATTTTCTTTTTTTTTTCTTCTTTTGTGGTGGAGTCTCACTCTGTCACCCAGGCTGGAGTGCACTGGCACACTCATGGTCACCTCAGCCTTGACCTGCTGGGCTCCAGCGATCCTTCCGCCTCAGCCTTCCAAGTAACCAGAACTACAGGTACCCTACCACGCCCAGCTAATTTTTGATTTATTGTAGAGACATGGTCTCACCAAGTTGCCTGTGCTAGTCTCAAACCCGCAGGCTCAAGAAATCCACTCGCCTCAGCCTCCCAAAGTGCTGGGATTACAGGCTGAGCCACCAAGCCTGGCCCACTTGCTATTTTCTGGTTGTTTCGTCTGTTTGTTTAGATAATTGCTAAACATGATATTTTAAAGAGAGGAAAGAGGCAAGTCCCACAAGAGCCCCAGATATGACTTCAAGGTAACTGCCTGCCTTGTGCCCCCTTTATAGCTGCCTTGTGCAGAGGGCAGCAAAAGGAAGATCACTGCTCGTAGAGTCAGGATAATCCCATTCTAGCTCCAGCTCCAGCGCCTCCTGGCTTTGTGGACCTGGACAAATACTTGAAGCGCTCGAAGCCTCAGTTAAGTCCACTGCAGGGATGGAGTTAATAATGTACCAGGATCACTTCCCACAGTGAGGCCGCAGATCTGACCCCAATGGAAAAGAGAGTATTTGAGTATTTTCTTAAATTCTACAGGATGACACTTAGGCAGTGGGAAGGGGAGACTGTTTCAACCTTCCTTGGTATATCTTTCATTATAACACTATAACACACAAGAAGGATTAGAACACGTTTCCCTTTCACCCCTGCTTTCTCTGCCTTAGAATGGAGAAGCCAAAATACAGAAAAAAGTAGAAAGACGAGGAGAATGGAAAAAACATCTAGATAATCCATTCAGGGCAAACTCAGCTTCGCAATAATTACTGGAGACACACACACACACACACACACACACACACACACACACACACACACACTCAGCTTCGCAATAATTACTGGAGACACACACACACACACACACACACACACATTCAGCTTCGCAATAATTACTGGAGACACACACACACACACACACACACACACACACACACACACACACACACACACCCTCCCCACTCATCCCTCACTGTGGACTCAAAGTCTGCCCAAATCTATTATGTCACTGGATCCAGAGAAGCAGGTAGGGCAGGAATTATCATCCCAATTAGTCAAGTGAGGAAATGAAGGCCTAGGGAGCTGAAGCAACCCTGCCAAGGACATACAGCACAGCTTAAATGGGGCCTCCAGACCCTTGGTCCAGTTCAGCCAAAGCATGAGAAGGCTGTGGATACCGGTCACATGCAGAGCCGTGGGCTAGAGTTGGTGCAGCAGCAGCAGCAACAGCAAGACACCATCTCTCTCTCTCTCTCTCTCTCTCTCTCTCTCTCTCACACACACACACACACACACACACACACACACACACACACACACGCACACACGCATGCACGCGGACTAAACTCTTGACTGAGAAGTTCCAGGAAGGACACAGGACCCCCTTTTCCTTGCTGGCAGGAAAAGCATGTAGCCTCATGGGCCACCAGCCCGGTATCTCCATAGTGACAGAATGACAGAGGCTGTGGGGCTAAAAATATCACCTCTACCTTTGGAAACCTCACCCGCTGGTTCAGCTCTGGCTTCCAGCTGCATGCATGCTCTGCAAAGCTTGGTGACCAACACCTAAACAGCAGTAAGAATGGGTGACAGAGTACCCATGACCCCAGTAACGTAATGGAAACCACCACTCCATGCCCCCCCATCCCAGAGTCTGCAGTGTTGTCACCCACAGAGTCCTGGGCAAATGAGCCACATGTGTCGGTGCCAGGAAGCCCTCTGGGCACAATCACTCTCGCACACAAATGCCTCCTTCATGCAAGGCTGCAGGGAGGCTCCTCACAAGCCTTAAAAACAAGTGTTCCTTCTTGGCTGTGACCGGGACAGGTTTTTCCACTTAAAAGAAAAAAAGTTTTACAAAATGCTTAGATTCCAAGTCTCAAAAGCCTATTTAACTCCAAAAGCCCATTTAACTCCAAAATGGGCCCATTGTATGATGAGCTGTCAAAAGCAGCACTTGAGCATAAAGCTCAGAGCCAGACAGCCTGGATTTGAATCTACTAGCCATAGGACCTTGAGGAAGTAAGGCCTCTCTGGGCCTCAGTTTTCTCATCTGTACAATGGAGTAAACTTCAGAGGGTTGTGGAATGGAGGATCTCGCATCAAGTAAGTGTCCAAATGAGCACAGGTAATGTCGCTGGTAGTTCTGGTAGACCACAACCAGCTGCAGGATGGATCATGTTTTGTTGGTGGGCTAGCCTGGTAACTTAATCAGGCAAACAGACATCCCCATGGAAAGCAAGCTTTTTGCAGCACCCACTGTGTCTCTGCTGGAAACTCCCCACATCAGACAGCACTTTACACATGCTGAATTAAGCTTGGTCACACCCAGCCTAGAAGACTGAGCAGCAGTTAGACAGAGATGACCAGGATGAAGGCAGGACCCTTCCCAGTGGCAGGAACAAACCTGCAACCTGTAGGTTCAGTTTCCATTGCAAAAACAACACAAGGGCACCTGCATAATCAACGTTTATATACCTAACCTGAATTGTACCCCACATCTTTAAAAGAAAAAACAGCAAAAAAAGCTAGGTGTGGTGGCTCATGCCTATAATCCCAGCACTTTGGGAGGTGAAGGCAAGAGGACTGCCTGAGCCCCTGGTTTGAGACTAGGCTAGGCAACATGGTGAGACCTCATCTAAACAATAAATCAGAAAATTAGCCAGGCCATGGTAGTACAAGTCTGTAGTTCCAGCTACTTGGAAGGCTGAGGCAGAAGGATTGCCTGAGCCCAGCAGGTCGAGGCTGTGATGGCTGTGAGCGTGCCACTGCCCTTCAGCCTAGGCAACAGAGTGAGGCTCCAACTAAAAAAAAAAAAGAAAGCAAAATTAAAAGTATTTATAGCTGGGAACACTGTATTTTTCAATTTATATATGAAAATATATATACTATTTGATTATATATAATATATGAAATACATAAAATATTTGCTTTTTAAAAAATGTTATCGTGATAAACACACTTAACATGAGATCTACACTTTTTTTTTTTTTTTTAACTTGGAGTCTCACTCTGTTGCCACCACACCTGGCTAATTTTATTTATTGTAGAGATGAGGTCTTGCTAAGTTGACCAGGCTGGTCTCGAACTCGTGGGCTTAGATAATTCTTTCACCTTGGCCTCTCAAAGTGCTGAGAACATAGGCGGGAGCCACAGCGCCCGGCCCAAGATCTTTTTTTTTTGAGTTGGAGTCTCACTCGGTTGCCCAGACTGGAGTGCAGTGGCTGCTCCCGCCCACCGCAGCCTCGCCTGCTGAGCTCCGGCCATCCTTCCGCCTCAGCCTTCCAAGTAGCCGGAATTACAGGCATGCGCTACCACGCCCAGCTGATTTTTTTTTTATTTATTGTAGAGATGCGGTCTCACTGCCCAGGCGGGTCTCAAACTCGCGGACTCAGGCAATCCACTCACCTCAGCCTCCCAAAGGCGCGGGATTACAGGCTGAGCCACCGAGCCCGGCAAGATCCACTCTTTTTTTCTAAGTTGTAGTCTCACTCTGTTGCCCAGGCTGGAGTGCAGTGGCACGCTTATGGCCTTTACAGCCTCAACCTGCTGGGTTCAGGCAATTCCTCTGGCCTCAGCCTTCCAGTAGCTGGAACTACAAGTGTGAGCCACCACACCTGGCTAATTTTTTTTATTTATTGTAGAGATGAGGTCTTACCATGTTGCCCGGGGTGGTCTTGAACTCCTGGACTCAGGCAATCCTCCTACCTCGGCTTTCCAAAGTGCTGGGATTACAGGCATGAACCACTACACCCGGCCTAGAGGCTTCTTTCTTTAGCACTAAGTTAAAAGTCTATTTTATTGTTGTTTCTGGTTTGGTTTTTTTTTTTGAGTTAGAGTCTCACTCTGTTGCCCAGGCTGGAGTGCAGTGGCACACTCACAGCCACCCCAGTGCTGACCTGATGGGCTCCAGCGATCTTTCTGTCTCAGCCTTCCAAGTACCTGGAACTACAGGCGTGTACAATCACACCCGGCTAATTTTTTATTTATTGCAGAAACAAGGTTTCGCCAAGTTGCCCGGGCTGGCCTTGAACCCACAGGCTCAGACAGTCCACTTGCCTCAGCCTCCCAAAGTACTGGGATTACAGGCTGAACCACCGAGTCCGGCCTGTTTCTGGTTTTTTTTAATGTATTTAAATTTTTTTAAGTAGTATATGCTCATGGTAAATTAACAAAGAAATTTTAAAAATCAAGTCGCTTGAAAATATCTATCAACAATGAATGGGTAAAGAAAATGTGGTATATGCGTACATTAGACTCTTCAGCTTTAAAAAGGAAGGAATTCTAAAATGGATATGGTGGCACGTGACTGTAGTCCCTGCTACTCAGGATACTGAGGCAGGAGGATACTTGAGTCCAGGAATTTGAGGCTGCAGTGAGCTATTATCATACTACTGCAGTGTAGCCTGGGCAACAGAGCAAGACCCCGTCTCCAAAAACAGAAACAAAGGAAATCCTACTGTATATGACAACATGGATGAATTGGGAAGACATTGCGCTGAGTTAAATGAACCAATCACAGAAAGAAAAATACTGTTTGATTCCACTTATATGAGGTGCCTGGAGTAGTCCAATTCATAGACTCAAAAAGTAGAATTGCCAGGTGCCCAGGAGTTCGAGATCAGCCTGGGCAACATGGCAACACCTCTATAAGAAATCTCTATAATAAATTTTTTTAAAAATTAGCTGCAAAGTCCCAGCTATTTGGAAGGCTGAAGTGGAAGGATCGCCTGAGCCCACCAGGTCAAGGCTGCAGTAGCTATGAGTGTGGCGCTTATAGCCTGGGTAACAGAATGAGACTCCAACTCAAAAAAAAAGTAGAATGCCGAAGGCTAGGCACGATGGCTCACATCTGTAATCCCAACACTTTGGGAGGTCAAGGCAGGAGACTGCTGAAGCCTAGGAGCTTGAGACCAGCCTGGGCAACATAGTTAGACCTCACCAACTACAAAAAAATTTAAAAATCACCTGGGTATGGTGGCGTGTGCCTATAGTCTCAGCTACTCAGGAGGCTGAGGCAGAAGGATCACCTGAACCCAGGAAGTCAAGGCTGCAGTGAGCTGTGATCCTCATGTCATTGCACTCCAGCCTGGGCAACAGAATACTCTGAATTCAAAAATAAAATAAAATAAAAAAAACAAAGAGAGGCTTCCTCCTACTTTTTCTTTCTGACTCAATCTCAGTGACCATCAATAAATCAGCCTCAGTTTATTTTCCACATAATCTATGGCATAAATCAGACAGGTACAGTGGCTCATACCTGTAATCCCAGCCCTTTGGGAGGCCGAAGCAAGAGGATTGCTTGAGGCCAGGAGTTTGAGATCAGTGTAGACAACATAACAAGACTCCGTCTCTACAAAAAATAGTCAGATGTGGTGGTAAGCACCTATAGTCCCAAGCGCCTATAGTGCTACTTAAGAGGCTAAGGGGTGCTATTTCCTGTTCCTTGTGGTGGTATGTCTTGGAGTCTGGCGTGATGAAGACCTCTGTGCTCTTTGTCGGGTCCCTTCTATTTTTGTTGTTTGGGAATTCTTCTGGACTCAACCCAGCAGTGACTTCAACATGTTCTGATGATTGATTGGTAACCAGACTAAAAAGAAGGCCCTTTGATAATAGCACAGAAGTTAGAATTGAAGATATACACCTGGAAAATAACTGCCTTGTGACAAGACTGTTGTCATTTAACTACGAGTTTTCTTATTCTGTCACTTATTGTGGGATCAAGAAGGTTGTGTTCCAAGGGAAGGATGTTGCCATATTATCTGAGATCAGTTATAGACCAACGTTGGACATTGCCTATGAGTTTCCAGTGGCTTGCTTTGTGAGGAGTTGGAGTCTCACTCTGTCACCCAGACTAGAGTGCAGTGGCATGCTCACGGCCACCGCAGCCTCGATCTGCTGGGCTCAAGTGATCCTTCTGCCTCAGTCTTCCAAGTAGATGGAACTACAGGTTTAGATTTCCATTTGTACTGAATATTGGAATGAATGGGATTGGTGCCAACACCTTGAATGATAGTCCTCAAAAAACAAAAGAAGGGCAAGAGTCATCAGCTCCCACACAAAATAAAAAATGTGAATCTAATTTTGGCAGTGTTAATAAGGAAAAGCTATCCATGAGCCACTGCATCAATGATGCCTGTATTGCTGCATCCTCTCTTCCCTAAGGCACAGGAGCCAAGTGATACATGCTTGCCTGGAAGCCAGTTTCAGTAATGTTGTTAATGTGTCTGCCCAAAGATGAGCAGTGGTGTCTGTTACTTCAATACCTTTGGAATTTTGGATGGCACAGATATAGATATAGACATAGATAGATAGTTAAACTTTTTAATGAGCTAATTTTAAGTGAGATTGCCATTCTAATTTTGTGAAGTCGAGTTCATACCTAATAAAGATTACCTGTGTTCAAAAAAAAAAAAAAAAAAAGAGGCTAAGGTAAGAGAATTGCTTGAACCCATGAGGTCGAGCCTGCAGTGAGCTATGACTGCACCATTGCGACAGAGTAAGATCCCATCTTAAAAAAAAATGTAACATAGATCAAAATGTAAGACTCCTAGTTTGGTTATTAATTATATTATGGCTAATTTATAAACAGCCTTAAAATTCTTAAGTAGCCGGGCTCGGTGGCTCAGCCTGTAATCTCGTGCCTTTGGGAGGTTCAGGTGAGTGGATTGCCTGAGCCTGCGGGTTCAAGACCTGCCTGGGCGGCGAGACCTCATCTCTACAATAAATCAAAAAATCAGCTGGGCGTGGTAGCGCACGCCTGTAATTCCAGCTACCCGGAAGGCTGAGGCGGAAGGATCGCCGGAGCCCAGCAGGTCGAGGCAGTGGTGGCCGGGAGCGGCCACTGCACTCCAGTCTAAGCGACAGAGTGAGACTCCAACTCAAAAAAAAAAATTCTTAAGTAAAGTATGTTGAATACAACTCCTCATTACTCACCAAGCCCTAAGTTAATAATTAAACACCCTTAATTGGCAAATATGGAAATGTACAGCACAGTTTCCTAGGCACCACTGCACACAAAGCTGGTCCCGGTCTGATAATGAATTTCTTAATTCACTTGCTCATGAAGAAATTTCACATCAAAAGTTAATTAGCCTAATGAAGGCAAGTGTGACTTTGTGAATTCCAGACTGCCTTTCTCTCTAACTCAGTCACCTAAGGGGCTGCCGATGACATCCTCCTGGCTTCATTTCCTGGAGCACCAAGGGAGGGGCCTAGGGGACAGTACCATAGGACGCCATGTATCTCCTGCCTTCCCTCTCACTATCTGCTGGGAGTCAGCAAGCACTCAGAAGGCCACCAACAGCCAAGGCACATGTCTGCGGCCTTCTCCCAGAGCTGGCTCCAAAACCTCTGCAATGGAGGGAGCCCTCTGGCAGGTGGGCCTCTACTTCCTTCCAGTCCTAGGAGGCCCAGGTGGGTAGAAGGCCAGGCTCTAACAACTTTCATACCTGTGACTGTTGAAGACCTGTTCTGTGCCTGACCAGGATGGCTGTGGTTCATGTGTGTAAGCACTTGACAGTTCATAAAGCCACCCCCCACACCTGTCTCTTTCTAGATCCACATGGCATCCCTGGGAGGGAGCACTGCACAGAAAGGCAGGATGGTCAACATTACTTGCCTCAGAAATGGGACAACTCATGCCTCTGGCTCCCTAAACCCTCCTAATCCAGTTGCTTTTCACTGTTTCTCATCCAGGGACAAAGCAAAATCAAAATCTCAGCCCAGCACCAGCACTTTGGGAAGCAGAGGCAAGAGGATTGCCTGAGCCCAGGAGTTTGAGACCAGCCTGGGCAACTTGGTAAGACCACATCTCGGCCGGGCTCGGTGGCTCAGCCTGTAATTCCGTGCTTAGGGAGGCCGAGGTGAGTGAATTGCCTGAGCCTACGGGTTCGAGACCCGCCTGGGCAACTTGGTGAGACCTCATCTCTACAATAAATCAAAAATTAGCCGGGCGTGGTAGCGTGTGCCTGTAGTTCCAGCTACTTGGAAGGTTGAGGTGAAAGGATCACCAGAGCCTAGCAGGTTGATGATGGGGTGGCCGTGAGCATGCCACTGCACTCCAGTTGGATACAGACTCCACTCAAAAAAAAAAAAAAAAAAAATGTCAGCTGGGCATGTGGTTCCAGCTACTTGGAAGGCTGAGGGTTGAAGGTTCACCTGAGCCCAGCAGGTCAATGCTGGGGTGGTCACTAGTATGCCACTGGATTGCCACTGTATTCCAGCCTGGGATACAGAGCAAGACTCTGATTTAAAAATAAATAAACAAATAAAAAAGAAAGAAAAATCTCACTAGCCCAGAAACACCTGTGTCCATCAATGGATTAAGGAAGAAAATTTGGTCTATGCATACAATGGACTATTATTCAGTGTTGGAAATCTTGACATATGCCTCAAACATTGATGAACCTTGAGGACATTATGCTAAGTGAAAGAAGAAAAATACTGTTTAATTCCACCTATATAAGGAGTGGTCAAATTCACAGAGATAGACGGTAGTAGAATGGTGGGTGCCTGATGCTGGGAAGAGTGGGAATGGGGAGTTATGTTTAACAGGGACAGTGTCTCAATTTGGGATGACGAAAATGTTCTAGCTGGGCTCGGTGGCTCAGCCTGTAATCCCGCGCCTTTGGGAGGCTGAGGTGAGTGGATTGCCTGAGCCTGCGGGTTCGAGACCCGCCTGGGCAGCAAGACCTCATCTCTACAATAAATCAAAAAATCAGCCGGGCGTGGTAGCGCGTGCCTGTAATTCCAGCTACTCGGAAGGCTGAGGCGGAAGGATTGCTGGAGCCCAGCAGGTTGAGACTGCGGTGGCCGGGAGTGGCCACTGCACTCCAGTCTGGGTGACAGAGTGAGATTCCAACTCAAAAAAAAAAAAATAGAAAACGTCCTGGAGATTGGCGATGGTGATGGTTGCAAAACAATGCAGATGTACTTAATATCACTAAACTGTACACTTAAAAATGGTTAGAGAGGTAAATTTTGTTTTACGTATATTTCACCATAACAAAAGGAAACACTGATACATGCTACATGATGAACCTTGAAGCACCGCTATGTGAAAGAAGCCAGACACAAAAGGCCACACATTATATGATTCCATTTATATAAAATGTCTAGAATGGATAAATCTGAGGTGAAAGAAGAGGTGTTGCCAGGGGCTGGGGGCAGGAGGAATGGAGAGTGACTGTCAATGTGTACAGGGTCTCCTTGTGGAATGATGAAAGTGTTCTGGAACTAGTTGTACACTATTGTGAACTCCTAAATGACACTGAACTGTATACTTTTAAAATGGTTAATATTACATTACGTGAATTTCATCTCAATAAAAAAAGGGAAAGAAGTCTCATATTTCTCCACCCTCGTTCATGCTCACCCGATGCCCTTTTCTGCTGGGTTTCTGTGGCCTTTCTTGCCCTCTCCCATGTGCCCCAGCTGCTGGAACCTGTTGCATTTTCTCTCTGCATCCAAGGCCTGAACACTGCCAGAAGCTTGAATCCTTCTGGATTATTCCAACTGCCCAGTCAAGATTGTAACAAAAGTAGGAAAAAACTGGCAATCGTCACCTGGGAGAGTAGGCAGGAAGGGTCCTGAGACCCCACTGTTTGCTTTTTGAGGGCTCACTGGCTCTGCCATCCAGGGGCCAGGAAGTCCATCTCTGCTTTTCTAGGCGTGACTTATTAGCCTCCCTCCCCACAGACTACTTCCTCTAAGTTTCCTTTCATCCCAAGACCTCATTAAACCTCCAAGTTTAGAACCAGGCTAGACAACCCAGGAAAGCAAAAAGGAATAATTTAATACATGTCCTTGCAGTCCCCACCGTCCGGCTAGGAGCCCCAGACTCCGGGAACTGACCCAAGAAGAGAGCAATGCAGGTCTGATTCTAGACATCCTGAGAAGCTCGAGAAAGGTGTCTCCATCCAGAGCTAGGACCCAGGTGGGGAACCTGCTAGGCCTCTGGGGAAAGCAGGCCCTAGAACTCCTGTTGAAGGAAACTGAGTCAGAAGCTACCACAGTGGACCCATCTGCATCACCTCCTAATCCTCTTAGCCCAGAAGGACCCAGAGACATCAAGAAAGGCACCCATGGAGGTCGTAGCCACGAGTTCCGGGTTCCCCCTCCCCCACCTGGTTTCCTGTTGCCTATTCACAAGGCTGGCTCTCAGTCCCTGTTCCTTCTCCAATGAGTCACAAAGCAACGAAAGGGCCAAAAGTGGCCAGGCAGAGGAGAAAATGGAGACTGAGCAGGCCCTGGCTTGAGGTAGGGAAGCCCCTCCAACCTTCCTCCCCTCCCCAGCCCTCCCCAACCCCACAAGCCCCAGCCAATAGGAACTGTGGTTTAAAAAAAAAAAACAAAACCCTGCCCCATCCCCAACAGAAAGGAGGCCATACTGAGGGATCTGCTTGACCAGCTGTCACCCAGTCAGTCTCAAAGTTGTTCACCTGAAGGGAATAAAAAGACACAGACTCCCAAGTAAGACTCCTAACCCCCCACCCCCAGATCTACACTCCAGGGGCCGAGGCTCCCCATCTGCTCTCTGACCTCCAGCCTACAGGTTTGCAGCTAGACGACTTCACAATGGGGTTAGAACTTGGCCTCAAAATCACATGAATAGATGTGATCCCAGAGCATGAAATTCTGTCTCAGGGAATCTTCTCTAAGTCCATGGAGCCCTTTGGCCTCTTTGAAAAGCAAAAACTATAGAACAAACAAAAGAGGAAATCAGTTTTCCCCTCTGGAAATAATAAAAGGAAAAAATAACCCACACAAACCCAAATTAAAAAGTACTTTGCACAGTTCAGATCAAACCACATCAGGAAATACTGAAGGATTTTTTTTTTTTTTTTTTTTTTGAGTTGGAGTCTCACTCTGTCACCCAGACTGGAGTGCAGTGGCCGCTTCCAGCCACCTCAGCCTTGACCTGTTGGGCTGTGGTGATCCTTCTGCTTCAGCCTTCCAAGTAGCTGGAATTACAGGCATGCGCTACCACGCCCAGCTGATTTTTTGATTTATCATAGAGATGAGGTTTTGCTGCCCAGGCGGGTCTCGAACCCGCGGGCTCAGGCCATCCACTCACCTCAGCCTCCCAAAGGCGCGGGATTACAGGCTGAGCCACCGAGCCCGGCTACTGAAGGATTTTTAAAAACAACATTAAACACCTCGCAGGCAGTGTAACAGAACATGACCGAGCATGAATGAACATGAACATGAGGAATCAGATCGAGAGTCTGGGCCAGCAGTTAACTTCCTGTGTGGTTCAGCCTAAAGCATGACCTCTCTAAGTCACAGGTTCCCCATCTGTGAAATATGACAGGTGAAAGTACTGGGGGCCAGATCATGACCTCTGGAGCCTCAATTTCCTTACCTATAAAATGGGCACAACAGCTTTTGTGTGAATCAAATGAAGCACGATGGGCAAAAGCATGCTGTGCACTGTGGGGTATTATGCAAGATGTGGCTAAGTGGGAAAGGCCCCCTTCCCTCTGCACCTCTAGCCACCGCTTCCCTGAGAATAGTCCAAAGGCAATGAATCACCACCACACCACTATGCCAGGCACCAGTGATACACAGACAAAGAAGCTAAGATCGCCACAGCCTGTGGAGTGGCTGAGCTAGACAAAGGATGCCTTTGGTTTGGAGGTTTCACAGGAGAGGAAAGAGCAGGAGTCTCAGCATTGGAAAAGTTCGTAATATCAAGTCGACAGGCTGGGTACAGTAGGGGGCCATTGGGCTGAACCCTCCAAGCACCCGTCCTGTAGTTCCCAGGCCACCATAACAAACCTGAGTGAGCCAGCTGCCCCAGATGTTATGAGCCAGCCTCCAGTTCACTAGCTGTGTCCTTGAGTCTTAATCCCGCTCCACTGCCAACACCCCACGCCTAGCCCTGTGATCTTAGAGTTTCAGGAAAATGGAAAGTCATTCCTTCTCATGGAAAGGTCAGTCCCTTGGACTTTTTTTTCCAATGCTCCTTCTGGCTCTTTATTTGTTTGATTCTAAATTTCATTCTCCCCCCTGCTGGAAAGTCAGACAGAACATTCCTCATGAAAGAGAACTTTAAACTGGGGTAAAATGAAAAACAGGTGAAATCAGGTACTATAAAACCTTGGTACCCAAGGAGTACAGGACAAACTGCACAGGTCAGTAGTCATTACCGTGAACTCATGATGCTTCAGTGAGTCACCCAAGGCTGAGAAGCAACATTCTCTATCTCAGTACAGGAGTAACACTCAGTTGCATGCTAACGGCAGGAATCCACTCAACACATCCCTTGCGACTTCTGGCAGCAATGCACAGGCTTTCATACCCAAGGATAAATTATAAAGGAGTAGAGTGAGCTCCTTTCCTTGCTGGGTTAATACAAATAGTGCTTTGAACCAATTAAACAAGCCACTTCAAAACTTTGCTTCACTGTATTGGAAAATGTCCTGCGTAAGGGAAAAATGAAGTCTCGGGTTATGCATGCCCAATTAATGGCTAAGCTAGAGAAAAGCTTTCAGAACTCTTGAGGCTTTTGTTATTAATGGTGTTTTAGTGTTGGGTTCTTAAACACATCAAACAAATTTCATTTAACTGGTAGTTACTGACTGCCACGGGAAGGCTGCAGGCCTCCCACCTCCCAGATGGTTCAACCACAATAAACGTTTGGCCTGTCAGATGCACAACACTGACGAACTAATTGAAATATGCTGCAACAAGCAAACCCAAAATAAATGTGAAATAATTGTTTCCTTACATGATAACTCACTGAAGTGCCTCCACGTCTGGCCGTCCCTGCTGATGGAACATCCCCCCCACTCCGTGAGCCTCACTTATGTGTGGTTTTCAAAGGATTTAAAGGCTTTTTCCATTGATTACCCCCGTGGGAAAAGTCTAATTACAAAAAATGTTCAGTTTTTCTCCCTCTTATGAAAGAAAAAAAATGCAAGTGAAAGTCAACTCTTGCAAAGTGCCAAGGAAAGCAACCAATGGGCCTTTCAGTGGGAGAAAGGAAATGTTCTTCTGTTCTGCAGAGCACCTTCACTAGGCCAGTGTGAACCATGGCTCCAGCTCTGCGGGATGCCCTGCCTCTGCCTCTACCCCAACACACCTGGCCCTCTCCTTTGCCCCTCAAGACAGCTTTCCAAGAGACTGTCAAAAGACGGCAGGAGGTGGGGCTGGCAGCACCCCAATAAGCCCTCCTCTCTATCCACCTACAGGATACTGGTACCTGGTGAGCCCTCCCTAGGAGACAGAGAGGTTGCAGGGCCTGACTCCACTTCCAGGAGGCCAACAGAAGGAAAGAGCACACGCCTCGCTCCACAGGACAGCCTATGAGTCAGACCTGGGAGGGATGCCCACCAGATGCCAAAAGAGAAACCTCAGTACCTCTCAACAAGAGTGACCCCTCAAAGGGAAGACAAAGGGCCTGGGCGAGAAGAAAGTGTAATAATCTGTATGACCCGTGGACCAATGCTTATGAGGGCACACACAGGGCAAAACACTTTGGAAAGGTTCAGCTGAGAGATCCCAGGAGTAAAAAGGTCAGGATTTGAGGCAAGGGGGCGCCAGGAAGCCCCACCTTGGCCTGAAAAGCCTCCTTAAGAGGATCATTCCTTTGGGCAAAGGATTGGCCTCAGCTCCTCTTAGCAAAGCTCAATTCTGTCGCAAGGCTGCCGCTGGGTTGGCGCCATACTGTATGTGTAAGAATCTGAGGTCTCTCCTGCCTGGAGACTTGAGAAGAGAGATGGATGCTGTCCAGAAGCAGCAGTCCTTCTGGAAGAAGCTACAGGAGGCTGAGGGAGGACAGCTCTCCCTTCCCTCTTGCCTGAGGTGAGCAAACACAGGAATCTGCCCTACAACTCCATCCTGCCACTCCAGCCTTCCTTCACTAAGGGCCGACTGAGAGAGACTGGACATGCCCCAGGGGACAGCACAATGACAAAGGTGACAGATCCTCACTATCCACGGATTCCATATTTGTGAACTCACCTACCCACTAAAATGTATTTGTAATTCCAAAATCAACGCTCATGGTGTTATCGAGGTCATTTTCTTTTTCTTTTTTTTTGATTCGGAGTCTCACTCTGTCACCCAGACTGGAGTGCAGTGGCCGCTCCCGGCCACCGCAGCCTCGACCCGCTGGGCTCCGGCGATCCTTCCGCCTCAGCCTTCCGAGTAGCCGGAATTACAGGCATGCGCTACCACGCCCGGCTGATTTTTTGATTTATTGTAGAGATGAGGTCTCGCTGCCCAGGCGGGTCTCGAACCCGCGGGCTCAGGCAATCCACTCACCTCAGCCTCCCAAAGGCGCGCGGGATGACAGGCTGAGCCACCGAGCCCGGCTTCTTTCTCATTTCTTAAATGGTGACCCTCTGTGGACTGTGTTGGAACCTGGTGGCAACTGAAAGCTCTGGCTGAGTCTACACTTCAGTGTGCTGGAAGGCCCCAGGGAAAGACATCAGACCACTATGGCCCGACAGGGTAAGGGACTAAGGTTAACTCTTTAGAGGACAGCTGACGGTCTCTGCCTAGGGCTACTCCCTAGGGAGGCAAGACGGTCCCCGAAGGAAAGTTCGGACCGCCAATGCCTGCACGGGTGGGAGACAAAGTGCTTGGTTTCTTTGCTCTTTTCTTCTCTGGCTGGCGAAGTAACTCCATGCAGGACCTTGAGACGCCAATAGCTGTATGGTATGCCTTCCTGCGTCTCCGGGAAGTCATTCCTCATTTATCATCCACACACCCACATATTTAGATGCGTGCTCTTGCCCCCTCCCCCGGCTTTGGTTTGGATGACTTTCTGGGTCTCTCGGGCTTTTCCGGGTCTTGTCTTGGAAGATACCTCATAGCGCTCCAATTGCTGTAAGTCCTGGTACCAGGCCTTCCAAGACACGGTGGAGCATAGCGACCCACGAGCTCCAGTGGGCACGGGGACAGGAGGACGCGCTCTCTCCCTGGTGACTCACATCCTTTGTACTGATTCCTTCGA
>NW_007260051.1:94942-101078 GCF_000164805.1 Carlito syrichta | reverse complement strand
CCTCAGCCTCCCAAAGGTGCGGGATTACAGGCTGAGCCACCGAGCCCGGCTCAAGGTCATTTTCAAACTTGTGCAGAGCAGCAGAAAAGTTGAGTAGGTTGGTGCATGTATTCCCAGCTGAAGTCTAACAAGGTGACACTCTGCCTCCTCCGGCTCTCAGACTGTGAGTAAGTGACCCTTTTGTGGTCCGTTTAGTGGCACGTCTTTCACATTTTTGTGCTTTTTGTTGTTTAAAGTGGCCCCAAGTATATTGCTGAGGTGCTGTCTGGGTTCCTGAGCACAAGAAGGCCGTGGTGTACAGAGAAAAACTGTGTTAGAGAAGCTTCATTCAGGCATGAGTCACAGTGTCATTGGCCAGGAATTCAATGTTAATGAATCGATAATATATATTAAATAAGGTGTCTTTTAGCAGAAACATACATAAAATAAGGCATTGATCAGTTCATTAAGATGTTGTGACCAGAGGCTCAAAGGAATCTAACCCTGCATTTTCCCTAAGAGCAATAGTTCTGTGTTCTCTAACTCAGGGTTCAAGATGACTTTACAGAACATAACAAGACCAACAATAAGACTTTACTGACCATGCACACACGAAACAGGATAAACTTCACTCAGAGAATTCCACCCTGCAGAGCCGTCTGCTCCTATAGCTACAGGTTGGCACACCCACACCCAACAGGGAGTGAGACTTATTAGCTTCTGCTTTGAGACTGGAATCAGACTCTGGGTCTCCCAGGTCCGGCTGCCTCTTGGATAACACTCTGCCTTTCCCACGGACCCATGAGTCCCACTGACTTCCTTGATCTTGACTGCTGATCACCCTGACGAGTGAGTCTTCATTAAACCCTCTTTTCACACTGCAGGGGTGAGGGCATTCAGAGAAAGCTTCAGGGGCACTACAGCAAGGAGAGACGGTGAAACTGATTTTTCCTTGTTCCTTCACCAAGGTTGTTGCTTGGATTTTTGATTTGTCTGTTACCGGAACCCTGCCTGTTGGTTAATTTCCTTTTTGTCCTCTAGCAAGGGCAGATGTTAATATGAGTAATTTAAGCAAATGTCAGCCTGCCCCTCCTAACTGTGCTCTTTAAGTCTTTAGCCATAAACATTTATCACAGGTTTGTCCTGGAGTTTGCTAGGCTGGGCCTAAGGAAGCCAGTGTCCCTAAACCCATTTAATAGGAAAAAAGAATCAATGTATGGGGCTGTCACTTTAAAATAAGAGCACTATATTGGTCATTAGAGACTTGGCTTCTAGGCTGGTAGAGAGGTCTTGAGCAAGTCTTTTCTCTTCCGCCAGCCTTGGCCTCTCATCCTCAGCAGGCTATGGGCCCTCCCAGTCCCAATGTTCTTGGACCTTCTACCAAGGCTGTAGAGAATTTGAAAAAGGCATCACCAGGTTCCGTACTTTAATCTCTGGATCAGTTCTCTCTTTTCTCACCAGAACCTGTTCTGTTGAGGCTATTGTGATAGCTACATATATTAGACTCTAATGTTCTAATGTTAGATTCTAATAGTTAATGTTAGACTAATAGTTACTGTTAGACTAATAGTCTAATGTTAGACTCTAATAGTTCACAGATGCTGTGAACTATCAAAACTTCCATTCTTGGCCAGGCGCAGTGGCTCACATCTGTAATCCCAGCACTTTGGGAGGCCAAGGTGAGAGGATTGCCTAAGCCCAGGAGTTCAATACCAGTCTGAGAAACTTGGCAAGGCCTTGTCTCTATAATAAATCAAAAAATTAGCCAGGCATGGTAGCGTGTGCCTGTAGCTTACTTGGAAGTTTGAGGCGGAAGGATCACTTGAGCCCAGCTGGTCGAGGCTGTGGTGGCTGAGTGTGCCACTGCACTCCATCCTGGGCAACAAAGTGAGACTTCAACTCAAAAATAAAATAAAATAAAAATTTTTTAAAACTTCCATTCTTCAAGGCCTTGTTCAAATCCCACCTCTTCCAGGAAGTCAACCCTGACTGCCTTACCCAGAAAGGGCGTCTCCTCCTCTGAACTCTGCCTTCAAGTAACTTTTTCCACACATACCTGTGAACTCATTTCCCTAATCACCCTGTGCTTTGGCAGGTTAGGCGCCATGTTATTTATTTTTTACTTTTATTTTTTAGAGACAGATCTCATTCTGTTGTCCAGGCTAGAGTGTAGTGACCCGCTCATAGCCCACTGCAACCTCGGGCTTCTGGGCTCCCTAGTAGCTGGAACTATAGGCACGTAATTCTATGCCTGGCTAGCAATGTTACTACTAACTGTATTCAATTTACTTATCCATACAGTTTTCCAGAAACCTTTGTGATGACTTATAAAGACTATGGATAGATTTGCACATAAATATATACACAGAGATAAACAGTAAAAGAAAGTAGAAGCCGGGCTCAGTGGCTCAGCCTGTAATCCTGTGCTTTGGGAGGTTGAGGTGAGTGGATTGCCTGAGCCCACAGGTTCGAGACCCGCCTGGACAACTCATCTCTACAAGAAATCAAAAAATTAGCTGGGCATGGTAGCGTGCGCCTGTAGTTCCAGCTACTTGGCAGGCTGAGATGGAAGGATCGCCGGAGCCCAGCAGGTTGAGGCTGTGGTGGCCGGGAGCGGCCACTGCACTCCAGTCTGGGAGACAGAGTGAGACTCCAACTCAAAAAAAAAAAAGTAGAAATAAATACGGTTGCTAGATAAAATAGCACATTATATACTGAGCAGCCTGGAAGCCAAAGAGAGGAGGGGAATCATAGTCAGTTGGAAAGGTAGTACTTATGGTATAGAAAGAGCCAGGCAGGACTGGTTACAAATCCAGAGGCACTTCGGGCAAATCAGTTGACCTCTTTGTGTCTCAACTTCTTTCTCCAGAGAAATGGGGGGAGAATATCACCTGCCCTGCAGGCTGTGTCGGGAGCCCCATGCACACACTGCATGCTGCAAAGTATGCAAACAGCACATGCTTTCTCTGCCCCCTTTTCCTTTCATTATCAAAGGAGAAAGCAACCTAGTTTCCCAGGGGAAGGCAAAGTTTGCCTGGCCCTAGATTCTAAAAGAAATTCTTCATATGAGTCACCTTAAGAAGTCTTTTGCAGAGGGGGAAATGCCTCAGATTATGGTTTTAGAGCAAAGCGGACGAGGATTTGCTGTGGCTCTATTTGATAACATTCCAGTAAAAGCTTAATAAACATCGACCAAATGACCTACAGAGAAGCTGTGCAAAGACCACTTAGCTGCATCTGTGTCTAGAGGCAGGGGGCCTGTTAAGCAGATTTCTGGGTGGGTGTCTGCAAAGGGACTGATCTCAACTAAGCAAAACTGAGAACTGGTACACGAGCATCTGACTTTGGATTGACCTTGTAGTCATAAACAGCAGCCCCTCTTGTCTATGGCTAAAAACACTGGAGCAATATCACTACCTTTCCATTAAAGAGCATGCAGCCGGTGTGGTGGCTCAAGCCTGTAATCCCAGCACTTCTGGAGGTTGCAGTGAGGGGATTGCCTGAGCCCATGGGTTCGAGAACAGCCTGGGCAACTTGGTGAGACCTCATCTCTACGATACATCAAAAAATTAGCCGGGCGTGGTAGCGCGTGCCTGTAGTTCCAGCTACTTGAAAGGCTGAGGCAGATGGATCGCCGGAGTCCAGCTGGTAGATGCTGTGGTGGCTATGAGCGTACCGCTGCACTCCAGTCTTGGGTGATAGAGTGAGACTCCAACTCAAAAAAGAAAAAAAGAAAGAAAAAAAGAGTGCGCGGTCTCTGGTATCTTTTCCAAAAACAGCAAGGCAATGATCTTGAAGTACCAGACGTTTCCTCTTCTACTCTCTACAAATAATTGCATGGCCTCTGTGGCCAGCTCTTCTCTAAGACCAAGTTGGAAAGACAACCGGATGGGCTGGTTAGGAGAACATCTATCTGCTTGGAGTGAAAACAGGCCGCTAGATATGGAAAAAGGCAACGGGTCCCCATGAGAGAGAATAAGCAACTGACTTTGGGCGAGAAGGACTCTCAGTGGTCATCTAGGCGATCCCTTACCATTTCTCCAACACACTATTTGTTCTGAGCACTTCCTATGTACAAGGCACCGGGGATACTGAGAAATATAAGTCAGTGCTGACCATTCCAGAGCCCACAGTCTAGTGGGGATGCACATGTATACAGATAAGAGCCATTCTGTGTGGCAAGCAAGTTGGCACAGGGTAGCACAAAGGTGGAGGGGCGGTCAAGCGTGGTAGCTCGTACCTGTAATCCCAGCACTTTGGAAGGTCAAGGCAAGAGGGTTGCCTGAGCCCAGGGATTCGAGATCAGCTTGGGCAACTTGGCGAGACCTCATCTCTACAATAAACAAAAAAATTAGCCAGGCATGGTGGCGTGCACCTGTAGTCCAAGCTACTTGGAAGGCTGAGGGGGAATGATTGCTTGAGCACAGCAAGTCAAGGATCTGGTAGCTGTGAACGTGCCACAGCACTCCAGCCTGGGCAACAGAGTGAGATTCCAACTCAAAAAAAATAGTTGGTTCCAGGTGGAGGAGGGACCAGCTCCACCTGGGAAGGCCAGTGAAGCCAAGCCTGGAGCTCAGTCAGTGAAGAGTTGGTGAGGTACCCAGGGAGAGGAAGGGCACGGGATAGGAGTGCTATACCTTTGAGTAGCCTGAAAGGGCTGGAGATCAGAGTGCACGGAAGGGAATGGTAGGAGAGGACACAGAACAGGTAAACAGGGCCCAGATCCCAAAAGGCCTTGTATAAACAGAGGAATTTTCTTTCAGATTCCATAAGGAGCAACCAAGACCAAAAGAAGCCAAGTGACTTTAGTTAAGCTTGCACAGCAAGTTCTGGAGAAAGCCAGCGTGGAAGTCAGGTCTCTTGATTCTCGCAGTCCAATCCTCTCCCTTACCGCCTTCCCACATGTGAGCAGTTGGGGAAGGCCAGAGCTAGAATGGTCCATTTGACACTCACAAAGCAGAGAACCCAGAGTCAGTGCCTGGCCATCTTTATAGCAGAGAATGTACTGTCCTATTCATTTGGCAAGTCACTCCCTACAAGAAAAACAGCCCTTCCTAACTCATGGTGTGCCTCTCTGCAGTGGGAGAAGACTGGAAATCTATTCCAATCACAACGGAAGAAAAATAATTTAACTGCAACAGTCCAGGAATCAGACAAGCTAGGGTCCCGGAGGCAAGCCTCGCTGGGGACTTTGACTCCATGCAGACGCTGACAGCACTCAAGATACTGACCAGGGCAGGGGACCAGAGATGAATCAAACTCCAGCCCAGGAGCTCACCATGCAGCAGGGAAGATAAGCCAGATGCAAAAGTAACTATAAAATAAGGCAGACTGTGATAAGAGTCACACAAGAGATACAGATAAGCTCAGTGAGAGTTCAGAGCAGAGAGAGAGAGAGGGAGAGGGAGAGGGAGAGGGAGAGGGGGAGATAGAGAGAGAGAGAGAGAGAAAGAGGAGCAGGAGGAGGAGGAAGAGGAGGAAGAAGAAGGAAGGAAAAACAGACTATGAATTCCAGAGGAGCAGATTACTTGTCTTACCCAGTTTCTTGCAAAAGCATCTTTTGTTTTGCAGAATACTGAGCTCTCTGGGTATGCAACTCCTCTGGAGGGTCAGTGTGAATGGGTTCAGAGCTGTCCTTAGCCTCCCACTGGAAATGCAGCCAGTTGAGGAGAGGGCAGGGAAGAGGAGCCATCCCAAGCTGGCAGGCCAATCTCCAAGCTAAGCCTTGAGCCCATGATCAAAACCCATTGTAAGGAGGAACTGGGCAGATGGGGAAGACCTCCCAACAGGTCTCTGAAGCATCCCCAGCGGCTCATCTGCCTCATGGACTATCTAATCTCTCCTCATCTCACAGCTCGGCAAGCATAACGCCGGTCATTTCTGCTTTCATGTCTTTGAGCAGGGCTGTGTCCCCTGACAGGAAGGCACTTACCATAAAGACATGACCTTATGAAACCTGCTAATTCTAAGAAAGCTACTAAATATTAATTTCCTCCATGAACCCTTCCCCAGCTCCTACAGGCCCTTTGATCCTTTCCCTGAGCCCATGGAACACTGTCATTCTAGGTGTTTCACTTTACTGGGACATCTTAAGAGGACATCTTATTGCAACGTCCCATTATTCAATGTACACAAATGCTTATAGTCCTTCAAGAGT
>NW_007260051.1:94040-94922 GCF_000164805.1 Carlito syrichta | reverse complement strand
AGGGGAGCATTTACTACCTTCTCCCCCAGAAGTGTGAGTGGGGGGATCTATTCTACCAGCTCTGGTGACTCCCAGATGGGGGTTGAGGAGAGAGCTGGCAGCAGACAAAGATGCTCAAATAAGGTCTACTTTGAAGAATCCGGATTCTGAGGGGAGGAGGCAGGTAGGTCTGAGTGTTTGGAGAACAGCCCAGTCTATATTTCAGAGGTAGGGAGAGGAGTGTAGGATGGAGAACCTAGGATATCTATGGAGGAATAGCAAGTAGAATGAAAGGGGACAAAGCTGGAGGACTTGCCTTGAAACGACACTTGCATAGCATGCACTGTGTTCACTTGGAATGTCCATTTGGGATTTCTTGGGGGGGGGGGTTAGCACACACTGAGGAAGGGGGACACTCAAGTTTCCCTCTCCCCAAGCCACCCATCAGCCTTGCCATGGATAAGAAAGGACAGGGGGTGGGTAGAAGAGGAAGCTGCCCAGCTCTAAGTCAGAGCTGACACCACCCCCGGCCCCCACAGCAACAGGAAAGGGAGACTCTGGAGATGGGCCACACCCCAACCTGGGCCACCCACCCACTCAGCCATCCTGCTGGAGGGATGTCCAGCGGGCGGCTGGAAGCAGCAGAAGGCTGGGCGCAGGGCTTGGCCAGCGCGTCCTACAGCCCCTTTCTCGCCCTCTACTAGGAGTGGGGGTGGGCCCTGGCAGGTCCCGCACTGCACCCGTACACCTGCTCCTTGACCGTTGTGACACTTGTCACTGTGGGGAAGGGGGCCCTTCCCGCAGCCGTGACCAACGGAAATTCGGAAATCAGCATTTGGGGCACGAAGCCGGTTGTGGGGGGAGCGACTCACCGAGGCCGGGCTCGGGGACCTCCGGAGCGGG
>NW_007260051.1:82932-93589 GCF_000164805.1 Carlito syrichta | reverse complement strand
GCCCCGGCCTGGCCTGTTGCACGCTCGTCGGGCGTTCCGGGGGAGCCGAGGGCACTTGGGGAGGGCAGCGAGGAAGCTGGCGGCGATTGGGACGCTTACGTCGCCTCGTGTTTTGTTTTGTTTTGTTTTAAAAGGAAGTTTCTTAGGGGCGAGACGACACATCAAAGGAACAGACCGCAGTGAAACACCACGAGGCGTCTGGAATGCTGCGGGCCAGCCAGGGCAGTTGCTACCTGAAGCCCCGACCTCGACGCTGGGTACTTCTGGAGAGGCTCCAGGGGGTTCTTTCCTCGAGACACCACGCTGTGGGCCCTCCGAACGAGAAGGCTTGCGGGGCCTCGGCAGGGCGGGGAGCGGGAGCCAGCACGCCTGAGGCGCCAGGCCCCGACCTCAGGAAGGAGCGGCAGGAGCGTCAGAAATCGGCTTGGGCAACCCCTTCGGGTCCCCTCCAACTGTGGGAGCTTTCCTGTCCTCTCGATAAAACTTGCTTTCTAAAAAGAAAAAGGACATCGGCTCATCCCGATGTTCCATCGCGATAGGCCTCCCCGATTGGCAAACCAAAAGACCAGGAAGGTGCGTGGGAAAAGCATGCAGTGCTTATTTAGGTTAAGCAAGGATGGACTCATTTGCCAAAATCTGAGGTCATGGAACAGGGCACACCTAAAACCTAGTGAGTTGACCCATCACTAAATATCGCCTTATATGGTTGAGAGGAGACATGGAGTGCCTCCCATGGAGGGGTGCGGGTACACTAAAATTAAAGCAGTTCAACATGACTTCACAGAAAGCCAAGGAGGGCAGAACCAAAGGCTGTTCGTCTCCTCGGGATGCTTCCAGAGGCAGAGACTGAATGGGCCTGGAAGGCCATCACTACACGACTCTCCTCAAAATACCCTTATGTAGATCACTCCGGGGCAAGTGAAGGTGTCCCTTGACGCTCAAATCTCAACTACTTTCCTCCACCAAGGGGGCCCTAAGATCCCTTAAGAAAGATTTGGAGACCATACACAGATCTCCGGAGGGAGGCACTTTACCCTAATAAGCCAGCTGGAACTGAGCACCTTCATGGATATTGTACTGCAATGATTGTGTTCACACCACATAGCTCCAGGACTTATGCATGCCTGGGACTTAACACCAGCCAATGTGAATAAATACACTAACACCACAAGACAGTTCATAGCCACAGATATTTATTGAGTGCCCATATGCAAGAAGGAAGACATGGTCCCTGCTCTCATGGAGCTTACAATTTCATTACTCCAAGATTTGAATAGATTAAAAAACAACTGCAATGAGCACTTGTCTTTGTCTACCTGTCAGCAGCACTGTATGAAGCAAATGTTTCACATTATTGGTCACTTACAGTGAAATTGTTAAATGTGAGTAAAACATAATTATCTTTGAAATCTGTGCTCATCATGATGACGATATATGTCCAGAAAATGCAAATTTATGGCTTGATTCCTCATATATCTGAGGGATCTACTGAAATAAAGCACAAATCAGGTGGAAAAGGCTTAATATCACAGGTCCTAAGAATACCAGTGTAGTTTAACATATTATCAAACTACCACAGAGCTTTTGGCAGGGCAGGAAATTACTTCCAGCAAAATTTGTGCAATATAATGGGTTTAATCAGATCTGTAAATCTCATCACCATACATGATCACTCATGACAGGTAAATATGATTTATCTTTATGATTCCTAAAGTGTGCATTTTTTAAAGCTTCTTAAAGACTTGCAGCACAAGTAGCACATTAAAATTGAGTGAAAACTGCTTTTGAGATACCTACAAATTAAAGTGACAAAAGTGTCTAGTTTTACTACATACATAGGTTCAGGGTTCAGAATTCAAATAGCATTCAGCAAAGCACCTGGCTTTTCTGGTTAAAAAGGGGAACACTTTCAGGTTGATTATCAAACTCTAATCATAGTCTCCACACATATCTAACACCCACTGGTAGGCACTTTCTTCACATAGTTCTGTTCACAGGCCCTCGCCTTTAGATGTCTACTCATAGAACATTTGAGGAAGCAGTTATTTTTATTACACTGGCAATAACTTTTAGGAAAACAGCCTGTATTTATATCAAATAACTCCCAAATGATCAATTTTATTAAGATCAAAGTGTTTTCTAAACTTGTACCTGACAGGTTATCAAGTTTTTAAAATTTCAGTCATTAAAACACACATACACACTCACACCCCAGAGGGAAACTCATTTAAGCTCCAAGAAAGCTCACGTTTTTTGCAAAGGGTGGAAAGAACATCTTATACCAGCTAACAGAAATGTCAATCCAAGGTGATTTTTAGGTCAGTGGCTTGGAAAACAGTCTATTTCTCTATATTAAAAAGTATACTACCTTGGCTGGGCACGGTGGCTCAACCCTGTAATCCCAGCACTTTGGGAGGCCAAGGTGAAAGGATTGCCTAAGCCCATGGGTTCGAGACTAGCCTGGGCAATTTGGCAAGACCTCATCTCTACAATAAATCAAAAAATTAGCCGGGTGTGGTAGCGTGCGCTTGTGGTTTCAGCTACTTGGAAGACTGAAGTGGAATGATCACCTGAGCCCAGCAGGTCGACGCTGGGGTGGCTGTGAGCTTGCCACTGCACTCCAGCCTGGGGTGACAAAATGAGACTCCAAAAAAAAAAAAAAAAAAAAAAGAACACTACCTTAAAAGTCTACTTAGAATGAATCAGTAATGTACTGTTTATCGAGCACTTACTAAGCACCAGGCACTTTACATCCTCTTCCTTAACAAAAGGAATTCTATCATCTCGCCTTATCATTTACAGCTGAGGAAGGCAGACCTGTGCCACGTGTGGCGCAGATCTGTCTGGCTCCACGTCTTCTCTCATGTTCCCCCATGCCCAGCTGTACATAGCCCCAGTGTAGCTGTGTTAGCTACACCTGCTATTGCTTCAGTTGGAAAGGTACTTCAGTCTTGTAGACCTTCCACACCACAGGAGTAGCTGCTGCAAACAGAGGCTTTGAGAGGGAAAGGAAGGGGACCATTCTGTTCTGGGCATGAGGAGAGAGTTCACTTTCAATTTGTGTTCAAAAAGGCACTTCCCAGAAGTGGAAGATTCACTTAGGTTTTTTGTTGTTGTTTTTTTACAGCGCAGCCCCAGACAACAACAAAAACAGTTTGCCTCCCTGGGATAATAGTTGCTATTTGAGATTGCCACTTTTCCTACTTTAAGGTCAAGCTGTTTTTCAGCTGAGTGTTTATAACATAAGCATTATCAAAAGGAAAGACAGCTGAGAGAATTTTCCTTGGTTTCCCTTGTCATAGCTATGAAGAAAAAATAAAGATTAAAACAAATAAGTGACTGATGGTTCCAATCTATTACACACTTCAAATATCAAAGCACATGCTTTCTGAGAGAGAGAGAGGTGTAGAAGATGTTTTGATGGAGCTTAATGCCTTTTTTGGAATAAGCCAATATAGGATACTAGATAACTCTTTGGAAAGATAAACTATCATCTTTTCTGAAATGGCAATTTCTTTATTCTTAAGAATGTAGTACACTTTACAATAAAAGTAGGGAACAAGGAAATTTCCTAACAATTTTCAGGTCTAGGAACATATTAAAGAAGGGAATATCATCAGTAAAGTAAATCCCCTTACTAGGGCTTGACATAAGTTGTACTAGACCTTGATTAAAATGAACTTTTTATTTACTATGACTAGGAGATCTTTTTTTTAAGGCCAGAAAAAAAAAATCAAGAATAAAGGCACTTGATTCTATCAATAAGTAATTTTGATTAGCCTGAAGTCTTCAACTGGTAGCGGCAGTTGAAAGCAAAGTTTCAACTAGCACTGTCAAATGGGTCCCCTCTTCCTGCCGAGAAGGGAACAGGGCTCTGGACCCCCAGCCTGGAGATCAGCCAGGTGAAACTGGGGTGAAGGGTGTCCAAAGATCATTTGAGATCTTGTTCGCTCAGAACAACAGAGATGGCTTGGTTCATTATAACCATATATTACTCAGAGCTACTTAAGGAGGAAAAATTCAAAAGCAGACCAGAATTTAAACCCTGAGCATGTTCAGTGGGAATCAACTTAGAAAGTCTGGGTCAGTGCATTTATCAACACTGACCCAGTTAGAATGTGTGGAGCACTGGATTTGATGAGCCACCAAAAAGTGGGCAGTTAAGCAGCCTGAACTTAACCAGCGGGCCCAACACAAACTTGCCAGGGCTCCCAGAGCAGAACATAGCCTCTTGCCCAAGCGCTGCTTCTGAGAGCCAGGAGCTTCTGCAGAGGCTAACAGGAGGTATCAGGCTCCATCCACATACATTCCCTGCCCATAAATGAGTAGACTGCACTGATTAAAACCTGGTGTTCTCACAGCACCTACTATGGATTTATTTATTTTTGGTAAGGGTAGAGGGGGTAAAAAATATCCAGATGACTACTGTGATTGACAGCTGAAGTCATGTACACGAGGGAAACCAGGGCTACTCTTAGCCCTTCACTGGGTGGTGCTTGTATTTCATCAATGGTTTATCTGTCCACTTATTGTCCAGGGTGGGACACAAGTCACAGAATAAGCAGACAGGCAGAGAGCTACAGCTCTCCAACTATATAACTTTCTTAGAATGACAAAACTTGAGAATTAATATCCCTCTCATTTTTTTCTCTTCTTACAAAGTATAAGGAAAACAAAATGAGTTATATTCATGTAGTGCTCAGAGCTTTCCAATAGTCCATTATTACTATTTAGATATTCACTCTAAGACATGTTTCAAACAGAAATTGCATGATTTCTTAAAAACCTCAACACAACTGAAATCCAAGGTATGCTCTGTTTTTGTATTCAGCATGTATTAGTCTATAATTATGGAAGCTGTTAAGCTTTATTTTAAAAAAAATGAACCATATTTACAGTTTAGAACAAGTTTATAAAATCAGTGTGCAAAGTTAATTGTAAAAGGATAACACTATTTGTTTAGAAACAAGCTGCCTCCCCTGTTTATATTTTCTTATTCTTGATATAAATTGGAGACATATACTATTTAAAAATAACACTTTTTAAATAGTAAAATATACAAGAGATTCCTGAGCATAACAAAAATATCTTGAAAATATGTGGCCATTTGAAGTATAAAATAGCAAGTGTAAGAATAGCATGATTGTAAAACTACTGTCTGAAGAAGGCTTATAAACAATACAAAATAGTTTGCCTTTTCTGAGTGCATAATTATACATTAGTGCAAACAAAACTGTCTCAAAATTTAATGGCTACAAATCTCAAAGATTTGCAGAGGTGCGCAGAACATGAAATTTCTTTAGTGTCATGCGAACTGAACCCAGTTCTCGATTAATCCTTTCCAAACGATCTTCCAAGGCTTCCTAGGTGAAAATAATGGAAAAGGTTAATTAGAATTCTACAGCAAGTTCACTGGTTCTATAATTACCACCAAATTGACCATTCTTTTAGCAAAACAACAAGTATACACATTAAAATAAGTTATTTTACTTTCTACGCAAGTTATCTCATCATTTATAGTATTTCTTTTACTTTTTATTTTTTTAGCCAGGGTCTCATTTTGTTGCCCAGGCAGGAGTGCAGTGGCATGATGATCACGGTTCACTGCTGCCTCCACCTCCTGGACGCAGCTGATCCTTCAGCCTCAGCCCCCTGAGTAGCTGTGACTACAGACACGTGCTACCATGCCCAGCTAATTTTTTTTGTAGAGACAAGGTCTCACTATGTTGCCCAGGCTGGTAACATACTCCTGGGTTCAAGTAATCCTTGGCCTCCCAAAGTGTTGAGATTATAGACATGAACCACCATGCCCGGATTTATATTCTTTTAAACTGAAAATATGAATCAGCTTTTTAACCATTCAAAATAACTGCTGCACTTTAAAATATTCTCAATATGTTTGGCACATTGAGTATATGAAAATTCTAGTAAAGCAATACAACCAACTGGAAGGGGATAATTCCTTGGCTCTGCTGGACTAAGAACAGTACAAGAGGAACCTAGGAGATATGCTTCACACATTTCCACCAGAAGAAATGGACACATCTGATCAGTACTGTATCCTACACATACAATAACTTTCTTCTGATCAAAATGTCTAAGTTACAAAAGAAGAAAAACACTGGAGGTTACTTTTCCAAAAAAACAATAGATTTTACAATGAATTAATGTAACAACTGCTATTTTAAAATAAATACTATTACCTTTAAATAGTACCAAGAATATATCATTTTCTTTTTTTTGGAGTTGGAGTCTCACTCTGTCCCCCAGACTGGAGTGCAGTGGCCGCTCCCGGCCACCGCAGCCTTGACCTGCTGGGCTCCGGCAATCCTTCCGCCTCAGTCTTTCAAGTAGCTGGAACTACAGGCGCGTGCTACCACGCCCGGCTAATTTTTGATTTATTGTAGAGATGAGGTCTCGCCAAGTTGCCCAGGAGGGTCACGAACCCATGGGCTCAGGCAATCTACTCACCTCGGCCTCCCAAAGTGCTGGGATTACAGGCTGAGCCACCGAGCCCGGCCAAACATATAGTTTTCAATCAGCTTTCTCAGATTGAAACATATTATTTTAGATACTTTATTCAATATTAATTCCAATGGTGTTCTGAAATAAAACTTAAAATTTTTATCTTTAACTATTAGTTTAATTATAAAAGCACACATTGTAGACTATTTAGAATATAGGATTTTTAGAAAACAGATGAGCAAAAAGAAATAACCATTGTTCTTTCCTATTTTTTCCCTGTATATGTATATGCAGACCACTTTTGGTTTTTTGTTTTTTTTTTTGTTTGTTTGTTTGTTTTTGAGTTGGAGTCTCACTCCATCACCCAGACTGGAGTGCAGTGGCCGCTTCCTGGCCACCGCAGCCTCGACCTGCTGGGCTCCGGCGACCCTTCCGCCTCAGCCTTCCCAAGTAGCTGGAACTACAGGCGTGTGCTACCACGCCTGGCTAATTTTTTGATTTATTGTAGAGATGAGGTCTTGCCAAGTTGCCCAGGCGGGTCTCGAACCCGCAGGCTCAGGCAATTCACTCACCTCAGCCTCCCAAGGCGCGGGATTACAGGCTGAGCCACTGAGTCCGGCAACTTTTGTTTTTTGCTGGTTTTTTTTTTGTTTTTGAGTTGGAGTCTCACTCCGTCACCCAGATTGGAGTACAGTGGCCACTCCCAGCCATCGCAGCCTTGACCTGCTGGGCTCCGGCGATCCTTCCGCCTCAGCCTTCTGAGTAGCCAGAATTACTGGTGCGCGCTACCACGCCCAGCTAATTTTTTATTTATTGTAGAGATGAGGTCTCACCAAGTTGCCCAGGCGGGTCTCAAACCCGCGGGCTCAGGCAATCCACCCACCTTGGCCTTCCAAAGTGCTGGGATTCAGGCTGAGCCACTGAGCCCGGCCTGCATACCACTTTTGAGAAGAAAAATAAAAAGAGAAACTATTTTACAATATAGTTCGTTTTTTTTTGTTTTTTTTTTTGAGTTGGAATCTCACTCTGTCGCCCGGACTGGAGTGCAGTGGAACACTCCCGGCCACCGCAGCCTCAACCTGCTGGGCGCCAGTGATCCTTCCGCCTCAGCCTTCCAAGTAGCTGAAACTACTTGCTGGGATTACAGGCTGAGCCACGGAGCCCAGATTTTTTTTTTTTTTTTAAGAGATAGGATATAGCTCTGTCACCCAGGCCAGAGTACAGCGGTACAATCATAGCTAAGCCTCAAACTCCTGGGCTCAAGTAACATTCCTAAGTACCTGGAATTACAGGCATGCACCTGGTTATACCTGGCTAAATTTTTAAAACTTTTTTTTGTAGAGACAGATGTCTCACCATATTGTCTAGACTGGTCTCGAGCTCCTGGCCTTAAGTGATCTTCCTGCCTCAGCCTCCCAAAGTGTTGGGATTACAGGCATAAACCACCGCACTCAGCCATCAAAATATTTTTCAACTGAACTTTTCATGTCATAAAATATCCTTCTACAACATCCTTTAAAACTAAGTATATAATATTTAATCAAATGTAACATATTTAACCAAGAATCTTTTAGAAATTTAGGTTGCTTCTAATTTTGGATATCATAAATAAGGTTGCGATAAGTTACTTAAACATATCTCTTTGCACATATCTAGAAGTATTGCCTTAGGAATCATTCCAGAAGTAAAAATGCTAAGTCCAAAGAAATGCAAATTTCTAAGGCTATGAATATATGTCAAGTTGTATTCCACAAGGTTTGACAATTTCTACTTCCACCTGCACTGTATGAGAATAAGCCTTTCTTCATCCTGAGAACTGTTTGTTCAAAAATATGTGCCAATGTGATAGTTTTTAAAAAGGTGTTTATTGGCTGGGTTTGGTGGCTCAGCCTGTAATCCCAGCACTTTGGGAGGTCGAGGCGAGTGGACTGCCTGAGCCCGTGGGTTTGAGACCAGCCCGGGTAACTTGGCAAGACCTCGCCTCTACAATAAATTTAAAAATTAGCCAGGCATAGTAGCGCATGTCTGTAGTTCCAGCTACTTGGAAGGCTGAGGCGGAAGGACGTGGGGTGGCCATGGGCAACAGAGTGAGACTCCAACTCAAAAACAAAAAACAAAAAACGTGTTTATTTTTTTAGAGACAGGATCTCACTCTGTCACCCAGGCTAGAGTGCAATGGCACCATCATAGCTCACTGTAACCTCAAACTCCTGGCCTCACGCAATCCTCCCACCTTGACTTCCTAAAGCGCTGAGATGACAGGTATGAGCCACTGTCTGACTCCTAAAAAGGTGTCTAAATGTGTATAGTTTTTATTCGTTAGTGAGGCTGACCATTTTTCATTTTTATTTATTTATTTTGGAGTGGGAGTCTCACTCTGTCGTCCAGGTTGGAATAAGTTTCATTGAGTGCCTCAACCTGCTGGGCTCAGGCGATCTTTCTCCCTCAGTCTTCCAAGTAGCCAGAACTACAGGCACATGCCACCACACCCAGCTAATATATATTTTATATATATATTATATAAAGACAAAGCCTTTATATATATTATAGAGACAAAGCCTTGCTAATCCTCTTGCCTTGGCCTCCCAAAGTGCTGGGATGATAGTCGTGAGATATCATGCTCCGCCCATTTTTCATCTTTTTTCATTAAATTTTACTTTTTTACTGATGAATCACACACAAGCATCCTCAGCCCCTTGTTGATCCCATTTGTCTTCTTAAGGACTGAAACAGTTTCGACATACATGAACAGAATGCAATGCCCTTTACGTTTTACTTTAAGAGTCAGAAAGAACTTATACTATTCATTATATAAAAACATATTAAGCGAATATTTCAGATTGATTTAGAATCAGAGTATCAAATTTTCCTTCTGCTTTCCTAGTAAATTATTTTAAAAATTTTGGCTGGGCTCGGTGGCTCAGTCTGTAATCCCAGTACTTTGGGAGGCCAAGGCGAGTGGATTGCCTGAGCCTGCAGGTTCAAGACCAGCCCAGGCAACTTGGTGAGACCTCATCTCTACAATAAATCAAAAATTAGCCAGGCTTGGTAGCACGTGCCTATAATTCCGGCTACTTGAAATGCTGAGGCAGAAGGATCGCTGGAGCCCAGCAGGTTGACGCTGGGGTGGCTATGAGTGTGCCAATGCACTCTAGCCTGAGCAATGGAGTGAGAGTTCAACTAAAAAAAAAGAAAAGAAAAAATTTTCATGTGTTAACGTAATCTTAAAAATTACTGAATTTCCCAGAACAAAAATAAGAAAAAGACTTGAAGTCAGAGAAAAAGAAATGTTAGGCAAACAGGCCCTAAGAAAAGACTTCTGTTTTCTTTGTGTCTTTATTTCTGGTATCACAGATCAATCTGAAAATGAATTTTTACCGAAGTCAAACCACTAGAAAGCTAAAACGTGCAGTTATATAAGATACATACTTGCTGTTATGTTTAAAATGTTACTAAAAGAGCAGATTTTAAATGTCCCATGGTTTCATGCATTTTAATTCTCTTTGAAAAGCCACTAAAAGAAATGCACATGGGCCACATTGCCTGCACCACCTCCTGCTCAATAATGGAATCACATCTCTTTTTAAACCTCTAAAGTACAACTGTTTTCATATTTACTAAATGGAAAGGAGTTCAGAAATAAATTACAGATTTGGAGAGGGAGAAATCAAACAAAAAGGGAGACAATCTGGGAGCATTAACTTAACAATGTAAAATCAGAAAATATATTGCCATTTGCTCCCAAGTTAGTTTCCTAAAAATATAATGGCATGAACACCCTTTTCTTGAAGTCTAAAGGTAAACTCCATTTTAAAAAAATTCCTGAAAGCTAGTTTGCAGTTATAAAACTGCAGTAATCACCAGGTCAGGCACAGTGGCTCATGCCTGTAATCCCAGAACTTTGAGAAACCAAGGCAGGAGAGACACTTGATTCTAGGAGTTCGCGATCAGGGGCAACATAGTGAGACCTCATCTCTCCAAAAAAATACAAAAATTTGGGCTGGGTGCAGAGGCTCAGGCCTGTAATCTCAGCACTTTGGGAGGCCAAGGTGAGAGGATTGCCTGAGTCCAGGAATTCAAGACTAGCTTGGGCAACTTGGTGAGATCTCATCTCTATAATAAATAAAAAAATTAAGCCGGGCTCGGTGGCTCAGCCTGTAATCCCACACTTTGGGAGGCCGAGGTGAGTGGA
>NW_007260051.1:76524-82912 GCF_000164805.1 Carlito syrichta | reverse complement strand
GCAGGCTCAGGCAATTCACTCACCTCAGCCTCTAAGGCGCGCGGGATTACAGGCTGAGCCACCGAGCCCGGCTACTTCAATCATCTTCAAAGTATTCTCCATCTGATGCAATACACCTATTGAGATGCTTTTTCCACTGGTCAAAACAGTTTTTGAACTCATCAGTCTTGATGCTTCTGCCATTTCTTGCTTTACCTCTTCCACATTGGCAAAATGTTTCCCTCTAAGGACTTTTTTCATGTGGGGAAACTAAAGTTGCTGGGGCAAGATCAGGTGAATAGGAAGGGTGGAGCATAAGGGTCTTGCAGGGATTTTTTTGGTTAAAAAGTGATGAATATGATGTGAGGATGTGGGGAGGTACGTTGTCATGGTGAAAGAACCAGTCACCTGTTTGCCACAACACGGGATGTTTCTTCTGCAAATTGTGACATAACCTTCTCAAAACTTCCAGGTAAAAACTTTGGTTGGGGTTTCTGCCAAACGTTTAAACATGTAGTCTGCCACAGTAAAAAGCCCCAGAAAGAAAGCACAAAGAAGCAGGAAGTAACTTATTTTCCCTCTTTCTGTTTTTTTCTGCATTTTCAGAAGGGCCCCCTGCCTCATCATCTCTACAGTAAAAATAAAAAAATTAAGCCGGGCTCGGTGGCTCAGCCTGTAATCCCAGCACTTTGGGAGGCCGAGGTGAGTGGACTGCCTGAGCCCGCAGGTTCGAGACCTACCTGGGCAACTTGGCAAGAGCTCATCTCTACAATAAATCAAAAAAAAAATTAGCCAGGCGTGGTAGCGCACGCCTATAATTCCGGCTACTTGGAAGGCTGAGGCGGAAGGATTGCCAGAGCCCATTAGGTCGAGACTACAGTGGCCTGGAGCGGCCACTGCACTCCAGTCTGGGCGACAGAGTGAGACTCCAACTCAATAAATAAATAAATACATAAATAATAAAAAATAAAAATAAATAAAATAAATTTAAAACTTAGCTGGGCATGGTGGCATGTGCCTGTAGTTCCAGCTACTTGGTAGACTGAGGAGGAAGGATCGCTTGAGTCCAGCAGGCCGAGGCTGTAGTGGCTATGATTGTGCACTCCAGCCTAGGCGACAGAGTGAGACTCCGACTCAAAAAATATATATATATAAATTAAAAAATTAGCGGCATGGTGGCACACACCAGTGGTCCCAGCTTCTTGGGAGGCTGAGGTGGAAGGATCACTTGAGACTAGGAGGTCACGGCTGTGGTGATCCAGGACCATGCCACTGCACTCTATTCCGGGCAACAGAATGAGACTGTCTCAAAAAAAAAAAATTGCTATAATCACTAAACACTTCCTGTAAAGGCTAAAAGTTTTGATTGTTGCTTCAATATGCCTAATTTTCATTGTACTGTTGATTTTAAAATCTCCTCTTAGATAAATGGAGCACTGACTAGCATCAAGCTTCTAAAGCATATTCAAGCTGAGATATTTCACCTGATTTAGTCTTGTCTGTAAAGTGATTCGTCCTCCAGGAGAAGGCATCCGGCTTAATGCTGCCTCAATCTGTTAACACAAAAACATGTTTAAATGAAAATAGAAGAATTCCAGTTACTACCAAGAAGGTTTATTACACAGAATGAAGAAAAAAAGACTTCAGCCTAGTATTTTCTTGTCCATTTTGTCTCAACATAATTTCCCTCTGTCAATTAGTAACGAGCACATGGCTGAGGCTTATTTCCAGTACAGCTCTGGTAAGGCACCTCACTGTAATATCCTGAGACAGGTTTGGCTCAATCATTCCCTTCTGACTATTGCTTACATATACTCATTAAGTTCAGAAAAAATTTTTAAAATATTTTTATTTTTACCTGGTCCTTTTCTTTTGTAAGTTCATCAAAAAAACGTTCCGTTTCAGCTAGGGTTCTAATTTTTGCTGTATATTCAAAATCATTACCCTGTGGGGTTACTGAAACAGGCTCACACTGTTCATAACTAACTGATTTATTCTTCTCCCAGGCTGGTCTCACAGGTACTTTTTTCACTCCATTTGGCAACAGTTCAGGGCAAGAGCTATGATTAACATGGTTGGCGATGGCCCTCTCAGAATATTTTTTTTCTGTCAGAGAAGAAAGACATTTCTTATATTTTTTATCAAGTTTTCCAATAGATCACATCCATATTAAATATCCTGCCCAAATTTGTTTTCTGGAAATGGTTCCTATATGGCCCAAAAAAAATAATGAAAAGAGATAAAAGAATCAGTCATATTTACTCAGTGCTTTTTTCCCCCAAAACTGTAAAAGCTTTGCCCTCAGTTTGACAACTTCCCTAAAGGAACTTAAGCAAACTTTATATAAACACACATGAAGTTTAAGTAAACTTAAAGTTTAAAAAATAAAAGCTTAAAAAGTAAACAACACGCTACATTTAGTAGACAAATATCAACACTAAGCAGTTAACATTTTGATGGCCTACCCAAGTGATTTCATATACTATCTTATAACTTTATTCCTAACTTGGAATATAAACGAGAAAAAAGAAAAAATTACTCAAAGTCTGTGTTGCATATACATTATAGAATATAAAAGCAAAGACAACAGTTGAAAAGTATGGCCCTGATCATTAAACATCAACATGCCCTGCACCTCAGTTTCCCAACTTTTCAGTGAGGATATAACAACACTGACAAACCTGAAGTATCATGAGTGCTTTATTTTTAGAGGCCCTTGAGTAGAAAAATATTTATATACAAGATATTATAAAATAATACTTAGAACACTGAGAGATAGCAGAATCTCAAAAAAAGTAAAAGACTCAAACAATAACTAGTATGTTTTTAGGAAAAGATACCTTCTGAGTCATCAGCTAGAGGAAGAAACTGGAGTTGTTTTCTTGGATGGGTACGTTGTAATGTAGACACAGGAACAGTATCTAAATCATCCAAAAGTATATCAAATCTATTGAATGAAGCAAGTTACTTGTGAGAAAAAGATGTTAACTGATTTTCCCTATCTCGACTAAAAAGATGAGCTGGCATCTAGTTAACTCACATATTTACATATTTTCTTAAAAGAAAGCTGGTTATATAATTTTCAAAAACTGAAATTTAATTTCTATTTTCTAACACAAAGCTGTTTTTACACACTAAAGACTTAAAGCATTTACCAATACATTATCTCATTTGTTCTTTATAACATTATGAAATAAGCATGGCAGGTACTATTATCCCTGTTTTATAGAAGAAGACACAGAGGTTCAACGTGCTTAAGTGATCTCCCCAGGAGCCTAAGAGAGTTGGTTCTAGAATCAGGAAGCAATGCCCTTCCCAACACAGCAGCACAGCTGCCCACACTTCAGGAGGCAGTTTTCCCCAAAGCAGAGGTGGACATGCATGCAGTACCAGGGCCAGACCAGTAAGTACAGCCTGCTTTCTTGCACAAATGGCCCCAAAGTTTTCCTCTATCATAAACCTTCTCAAGAAAATAAATAACTATCATACTATATCCAAGTATGGGATGCTGAGATGATATTTAAAATCTAGTAAAGGCCAGGCACGGTGGCTCATGCCTGTAATCCCAGCACTTTGGGAGGCCAAGGCAGGAGTATTACCTGAGCCCAGGGGTTCAAGACCAGCCTGGGCAACATGGCAAGACTTTTGATTTATCATAAAATTGATATATTTTTAGAATAAAAAAATTAGCTGGGCTTGGTGGCATGCACCTGTGGTTCCAGCTACTTGGAAGGCTGAGATGGAAGGATCGCCTGAGCCCAGTTGGTCAAGGATGTGGTGGCCATGAGTGTGCAACTGCACTCTAGCCTGGGCAACAGAGTGAGACTCCAACTCAAAAAATAAAGAAAATAAAATCCAGTAGAAGTAAGTTTCCACAGTCAAAAACTGTTTTTGTGTATTGTGTAGTAACTTACTCGTAGCATGATAATCATTTAGATGATTTAAATGACTTAAATCCAGAGTTTCCATTAATAACTGAAAAATTAGTGATAGAGACATAAATCAACATTTAAAAATCATGAATATACACTTTATTCTACAATTTAAAGAACTTACCGAACTGGATTACTTTCATTTTTGCTAAGCAGATGACTAAATCCTGGGGACAAGTTTTCTTTAGGGGATCGCTTTGGACTATAAGCCACAGTCACTGGTGTTAACATAATCTCTCTTTTTGCTACAGAAGAAAATAAAGAGGAAATATTCTTTTCCTTTTATATATGTTATATTGGCAGAACATAGTTTCTTTTTCAGTATTTTTTTCCAATTTTGAAAGGCATACAATTTCATTGTAAAACTTTAAGAGATAAGAGTATAAAAGAAAATAAAACAATTCATAATCCTAACATCTAGAGGTAACCTTGTTAACATTTTAGTGTACAGACTGTAGTTTCCACACTGACTCAAAAACTGGTTTTTCAGGATTTTAGAAGTTGACTGTAAATAATATGGAAACACCAGTGCAATAGAGAACATTCCTATAACACAGTAATGTAAGAATCTCCTCACCTGGTATAAAAAAAATGGAAATTCAGGATACTAATTCAGTGTTTAAACTTTAAAACCACACCTGTAGTTGGCTAAAGAAAAAAGGTGATTAATGCTGAATAAATGAGGTCAAGTACATAAACATCTTTCCTTTTCAGACTGGCTTGAATTAATTAGTCTGAGTTAATGTCTAGATAGCTGTCCACTATCTCAATAACTCTGAAATGAAATTAGTTGCAAATAATTTACTGGACACAATAAAAAACTCACTTTAAACTGAGATTTCTTAGCTGGGCTCGGTGGCTCAGCCTGTAATCCCGCACCTTTGGGAGGCTGAGGTGAGTGGATTGCCTGAGCCCGCGGGTTCGAGACCCGCCTGGGCAGCGAGACCTCATCTCTACAATAAATCAAAAAATCAGCTGGGCGTGGTAGCACATGCCTGTAATTCCGGCTACTCGGAAGGCTGAGGTAGAAGGATTGCTGGAGCCCAGCAGGTCGAGGCTGCTGTGGCCGGGAGCGGCCACTGCACTCCAGTCTGGGCGACCGAGTGAGACTCCAACTTAAAATAAATAAATAAATAAATAAATTGAGATTTCTTTAGTCATCCATAGTGTATGTGTAATCAGATAATTTTATTTATTGAACAAGATCTTATTTAGGGATCTTGTGCTCAGAGCACTCTAAGAGGTGTTGAGGAGAGTACAGGGGAAACAGGAAACAGTCAACAGTATGCACAACTTGGATGTCATTCTTTTGAACCCAAGAGATATACACATCTCACGCTTACTTGGAACACTTGATTTACGATTTGAAGGTGGTAAAGATGATGATCTCTGTGAGGCAGGATTAAGTCTCTTTTGTCTCTGTTGGGCACCTTTCTCTGGGGAACGACTTGCATTGACTGAAGTTTCAGTTTGTCGAGGATTCACTAATTCTATACCAGACAAATGTTTAAAAAAAAAAAAAAAAAATCAAAACAAGCCTAAGCTTCAGTTATTTCATTTTGTTAACAGACAGTTATACCAGGCAAGGTCCTCCACATAGTTTAGGTTCTGCTCAAAGCATTTCTTCTCACCATCTAGGTTATAATGACTATTTGAAAATGCACAACATTATAATGATTAAAAAAACGCTTGACTATGAAAAATGTAGGAGTTTATAATGAATTCATTCTGGCTTCCTGTTTACAATTGGCATTCAAGGTGATTTTTCCAGAGAGTTTATTTTTAGAAAGCAGGTTACTAATTTATTTACTAGGAGACACTGCTTTGGAGACACAACACCAAACATGTCAATGGCACGACCAGCAGGCCTAAGCAAGCAAGCACAGTAGAAAGAGGAGAGAAAAGTACTGTTGGCATGGACTTGTGAAAAAGCACAGGATTAAAGACATTTCTTGTCTTATCTACAGTCACCACAATAAGGAAGAACAGAAAATGTTACATCTCACTTCATGAATACCAAATGTCTGTCATAGCTTTCTGATGTGTACAAGTAAGACAAACTGACAGAGAAATTTTTCAAATATCCTTAAGAATGTCATGTAAGCTTTTTTAATAATCAGAATGTAAGATGCAACTGGCTTTGTATAAAAGGTACACGTGTGCCAGGACTGTGATAAATTATTAACTAGGGGATTCAATTATCTATGAAATGAGGCTGAAACAACAGTAAAATAAATTATGCTTTTAATTTCATTACCTGGGAAATTTAATTTTAAAGAAGGCAATATAAATGAGGGGGAAGGGAAAATATCTATACCTATCTGTCTATATCAAAGAAATACTTGCTATTTGAGGTGTCTTCTTTCTCTGTTTGTGTCCCCCAATTTTTAAATATTTTTTCTTCATCAAATTCTTTTAAAGCTTTCATGATGGGTGTATCTGTAGTCTCTCTTTGTGTTTTTATCAGTAAACTTGAC
>NW_007260051.1:72326-76231 GCF_000164805.1 Carlito syrichta | reverse complement strand
AAAAAAAAAAAAAAAAAAAAAAGAAGAAGAGACAAGGAGAGTTCTCTCTGTGCACACACTCCAAGAAAAGGCCATGTGAGGACACAACAGGGAAGAAGGCCGTCACCAAAAGTGCAGCCAATTGCTTGCTCCTTGATGTTGTACTTCCAGCCTCCAGAACTGGAAAAATAAATGTCTATTGTTTAAGCTATCTAGTTCATGGTAATTTGTTATAGCAGCCCGAGCTAAAACACACAGTTTGCTGGGATTGTTAGAGGAATCATATGAGAGTTGGCAATTGTGCTCCACAATGAACATGTATGCTTTACCATGCAAGTAAGTTAAAACCAAAACTGCTTACAGTGCTTTCCAATTCTTCTAACATCCTAGCACTTATAGAAATAATCTATTTGTATGGCACCCTGGAGCAAACGGCTGCAGTTGCTTACGGGGACTTGGGCTATCAGGAGGGTGAGACAGCAACATATGATCCTAACTGCAAGCCCACCCTGTGCCACCTGAGCATAGCAGGGAAGCTCTGCGGTGCCCACGAGAGTAAAATATCCTAAAAGCATTATCTTTCAAAATTAAATAAAAGTCAGGTCCTCAAAATTAAGACAGTAAAGAACCAAAGAGTTCCTGAACATTTAAAGGCAATTGAAATCCCTATGAAAGTGTAACTTTCTCAAATAGAATCTTTGGCAAAGTAATTTACCCAGGGATACAGGTTTCCTCCAGTTGGTCATCCACTTTACAGTCCTGGGTGTCCAAAGGCTGGCCAGTAAAGATAGAATACTCTGCACCTGGAATCAGCCACTTCCGCCTGCTGACGTCTGAAGTCGCCAATGTACTATTGGAACAAGAAACACTGAGGCATTGCAAGGTCTGCACTTCAACTTAGACTGCACACATATAAAAAACAGTCTGCTTTCAAACAGTATTGACATATTTGCACAGTACCTTGAAAACCACACATTACAATCTGTATTTTAGATACAAGAATCCTAGTTTACAGTTTTAAGATTCAACTGAACTGTTATTTTGGGTTTCTGTTACTTCTGAATGTTCCTGAATCTCAGTCAAGATTTAGTATTCAGCTCTGAACATCCCCCGGCTGCCTCCTACCACTCTTCACCTCCTTCACAGCCCCTCCTACAGCGGCTGAGGGTAAGGAGCTGAAGCAGGGCTGCCCTTCTAGTTCCCTTCAGATCAACACAGTCCAAAAGAATTTTCTGCAAAACCAGATACCTTCTCTATCTGCACTGTCCAACTCAGCAGTCACAAGTCACATGTTGCTGCTAAATGCCTGAAATGCAACTAGTAAGCTTGAAGAACCAATTTTCAAATATAATTTAATTTAAACAGTAAAAGTTATCAGTATCAAAATGGAGTCACTAATGTCAAAGTCCAACAAAATGGAGTCAGGGCAGGCACAGTGGCTTATGCCTGTAATCACAGTACTTTTGGGAAGCCAAGGTGGGAGAATCACTTGGAGCCAGGAGCTCAGACCAGTCTGGGCAACACAATGAGACCCTCATCTCTACAAAAAAATTTTTTTTAATAAATTTTAAAAAACAGCTGAGAGGCCATGAAGAAGAGGCCCTTACATACATATACCTATCACAGAAACAATGGAGGGAAATCCACAAAATTCCAGTATTTCAGATAAGCCACTTAACACAAGGACACTTTTTTTTTCTCTTGAGACTGAGTCTTGCTCTGTTGCCCAGGCTAGAGTGCAGTGGTGTAATTACAGCTCACTGTAGCCCCAAACTCCTGGGCTCACGGAATCCTCCTGCTTTAGCCTCCTAAGTAGCTGGGATTACAGGTATATGCCACCACATCCAGCTAATTTTTTGAGTCAAGGGTCTCACTTTGTCGCCCAGGCTGGAGTGCAGTGACACAATCATGGCTCACTGCAGCCTTGACCTCCTGGGCTCAGGCGATCCACCCACCTCAGTCTCCTAAATAGCTGGGACTACAGGCACGCACCACCACGCCTAACTAATTTGTTTTTTTGTTTTGTTTTTTGTAGAGACAGAGTCTCACTGTGTTGCCCAGGCTGGTCTAGAACTTCTAGCCGCAAACAATCCTCCCACCTCAGCCTTCCAAAGTGCTAGAATTACAGGCATGAGCCACCACTCCCAGTCGCAAGGATACTTCTCTAACAGCCGTCTCCACCAATGAGCTGACACTAATTCCTGTATCAAGCCCCCATAACCAATGGTCTCCGCTTCACAACAGTTTAGTAGACTTCTTTTTGACTTTTTTTTTTTTTTTTTTGAGTTGGAATCTCACTCTTGTCACCCAGGCTGAAAGGCAGTGGCATGCTCATGACCACCACAGCTTTACCTGCTAGACTTAGGCGATTCTTCTGCCTCAGCCTTCCAAGTAGGTGGAACTACAGACGCACACCACCACGTCTGGCTAGTTTTATAATTTATTGCAGAGATGAGGTCTCACCAAGTTGCCGGGGTTGGTCTCAAACCCGCAGGCTCAGGCAATCCACTTGCCTTGGCCTCCCAAAGTGCTGCGATTACAGGCTGAGTCACCATGTCCAGCCTTCTTTTTGTCTTTGAAAGTTTCCCCTCTGCCCCAGCCCCTTGGACGTGCCTGTGGTTTGCTGTACACATACCCTGGATTGCAATCCCCTGCTATTCCCAAGTAAACTCTTGGCTTTGGAGAGTCAGTCTGTCATTCATTGTAGGTTGATATGATTAATTTAAATAGTCACATGTGGTCACTAGCATGACTAGAGTGAATAGGGTCATCCTAGACTATTCCTTTCCCCCGTGTTTTAATGAAAACCTGGCTCATCTGAGGCTCACATCATCACACATTAAGCCCTGGGGACTCCCGGACTTTAGAACTTGCCTCATTTTCTTCATGCCTTCTCCTGCTTTCATACTAGGCAATTCATGAGTTGTCCTTGACCTCTCTCCAGTGAAGTGACCCTCTATTCCTGCTCAATCGCCAACCTCAGTGGGACAATTGCCAGATTCTCTCATCACCAAAGAACACACCAGCCCCTTAAGAAACCAACACTCAGGCGGGCTCGGTGGCTCAGCCTGTAATCCCCTGCTTTGGGAGGCTGAGGTGAGTGGATTGTCCGAGTCCGCGGGTTTGAGACCCGCCTGGGCAACTTGGTGAGACCTCATCTCTACAATAAATAAAAAAAACAGCCGGGCATGGTAGCGCATGCCTGTAATTCCGGCTACTCAGAAGGCTGAGGCGGAAGGATCGCCAGAGCCCAGCAGGTGGAGGATGCAGTGGCCGGAAGTGGAAAAAAAAAAAAAAGAAACCAACACTCCAAAGCTTCTACTCCTATTCCTCTGACTCATGCGCTCAAGCATTAGCACAGCAATTTGACCACAAGTGTATGATCCTCAGCCTCCCGTTCTCTGTTTTCAGCACCTCCTGGCTTAACTAGCTCCTTTTTACACCTGAGTTCACATTCATGATCATTAATCCCTGCCTTGACTCCCTTTCCTTTCATCACACCTGACTGAAAGTAAAAACCTAGGCCTGGCTGACTATAATGATCTTGTCTCATGTCTACACTCCCATAGCTGAGCTTTGCTGGAAGAAAGTCACCTAACTGTGCAGACTCATGATCACTTCCTCAAGGGGACACTTCCTCAAGGTAAGCTGGCAACGTACCTTTCTGTAATCAGTGTACTCCAATTTTCCAAACACGACTACCTCACACCCCTTTCCACTCTCCCTAAACCTATCATTCCTCCTTCACTGACAGGTAAAACTTTTGAGTCAAACTCCAAAAAGGTAATAGAAACCATGAAACAACAACTCTTGTCTTCTTCTCTCTGCCTCCTTTCACAACCAAACATTTTAAGAACTGCCTCTTTTATCTATATTCACTTCAACTCCCAGTCACCTTTTCCCCCTCAATTTTTTTTTTTTTTTTT
>NW_007260051.1:63038-71839 GCF_000164805.1 Carlito syrichta | reverse complement strand
GGCGGGTCTCGAACCCGCGGGCTCAGGCAATCCACTCACCTCAGCCTCCCAAAGGCGCGGGATTACAGGTTGTGCCACCGAGCCCGGCTCCCTCAATTTTTAAATTAAGAAATGTTTCAGGCTGGGCATGGTGGCTCATGCCTATAATCTCAGTACTTGGAGAGGCAGAGGTGAGAGGATTGCCTGAGCCATGGGGTTCGAGACCAGCCTGGGCAACTTGATGAGACCTCGTCTCTACAATACATCAGCAGTGGATTACACAAAGAAAATGTGGTATATGTATATCACGAAATACTATGCAGCCATAACAAAAAACAAAAGCATATCATTTGCACCAATGTGGACATGGCTGGAGGCCATTATTCTAACCTACCTCCAAGTAGATAGAGTCAGAATTGGAGGACACCCAGCTGGTGTCTGCTGCAGAAATGATTGAATGTTTGCTGGTGGGGAGAATAGAATATTTTGGGGTCATAGAAGTCTTCCATGTTCAGTGCTGTTGTGTTGGTATAAGAGCAGAGGGAAAACAGTTGAGTTTTTACACTCAAACAAGCACTCAACACCGGTGACTGCTTCAGTTTTCCTCTTAGTTTTCCAGCAGCTCTTTCCCAGGTTCCCTGGCCAACTACTCTACTCAACAGCAAAACATTGGGGTTCTTGTCCTGGGCCCACTTCCCACTAAACACACTCAATTCCCATCTACCCTACAGCTTTGGCTCCATCTAGATGACTCCAAAATGTATAACTTCAGCCTAAGACCTTATTACGTTCAAATTTTTAACTGTCTACTTGATTTCCACTTAGAATCTATGTGAATCTTAATAAAATTATTCAAGATGGGGCTGGGCATGGGGTTCAAGCCTGTAATTCCAACATTTTGGGAGACTAAGGCAGGAGGATTGCTTGAGCCCAGAAGTTTGAGATCAGCTTGGGCAACATAGTGAGACCTTGTCTCTACAAAAAAATAAAAAATTAGCTGGGCTCCTATAGTCCTAGCTACTCAGGAGGTTGTGGTAGGAGGATCATTTGAGCTCAGGAGTGAGACTCCTGACTCCAAACAAGAAAATTCAAGATGGAAATTCTGATCTCTCCTCTAGTTCAACATATGGCACCTTTAGTTGTTTATGACAGAAACCAAGGAGTTATTCTGACACCTCCCTTTCTTACATCTTGTCATCCAATTACAACCGTGTCTTGTAGATTCCACCTCCAGAATCTCTCTCCCATTCTTCTCTCTTGTCCATTTCTGTGGCCACCACTCAGCTAACACTATCTCTCTCCTAACACTATAATAGACTCCCTGCTTCCACTCTTTTCTTCTCCATCTTCTCCTCATGGCTGATACATTTAAAAAAGCAACGACTGCCGGGCTCGGTGGCTCAGCCTGTAATCCCAGCACTTTGAGAGGCCGAGGTGGGTGTATTGCCTGAGCCTGCAGGTTCAAGACCAGCCCAGGCAACTTGGTAAGACCTCACCTCTACAACAAATCAAAAATTAGCCAGGCGCGGTAGCATGCGCCTGTAGCTCCTGCTACTTGGAAGGCTTGCCAGAACACAGTAGGTCGAGGCTGCAGTGGCCGGGAGAATGCTACTGCTCTCCAGTCTGGGTGACAGAATGAAGAGACTCCAACTCAAAAATAAAAATAAATAAAAATTTTTAAAAAGCAAAGATTAGATGATATTATTTCATGCTATGAAAACCCTCAAAGGCCTCCCAGAGGACTTAGGGTAAAAAACCCAAACTCTTAAGCATGGTTTAGAAAGCTATGCAGACTCACTCTCCAGGGTGACTTGACCCCTTGCTGGAAATGTTCAGGTCACGGCGGCCTCCCTGCTTAGTTTCTTCACACTTGTGAGCTTGTCCCCACCTCAGGACATAGCAGGGCCATTTCTCTGCCTGGACCATCTGCCAGCCCACACCTGAGGCTCAACACAGCCCACTCCTCTGCTTCCAAGGCTCCTCCACAGAAAGGCCTTCCCTGCCCCCAATCTGAGGCCCTTCCTTTTGTTCTCTTTCAAATGTTCAATTTCAATTATTTACATATTTTTTCTTTAAAGAATTCACTATATTCTACTAAGATTAATTAACAAATGTCTAGAAATAGTTTCTCATCTGATAGCTGCAACTTAAAAAGGTTAAAAAACACAATTTAAAAATCATTTTTCTGATAAATATCAGAATTATGTAGTTACAAACTACTCATACTCTTTATACCAAAATCATAATGAAAACCAATTCTAATATTTTAAAAATTATTATTGTAAAGGTATCAGCAAGATAATGCTCTGAGCTTATAGCAAGGTTAATTCTGAAAAAAAAAGGAAACTCATAGAACCTAATGAAGATCCAGTAACATGGGAATAAAACATTTGGCATTTTAGAGCTAAAAGACCTTTTGAGATGTTGAAGCCCATTATCCTTGTTTATACAGATAATAGAACTGAGCTCTAAAAATGTTAAGTGATTTTTCCTAAGATCACACAGCCGGGCAGTCAAAGAACGAAATATATTCCAAATCTCCTTACTCTTACTTGATTCTGCTATACCTCGTCATTGTGGCAAATGCCTCCTCATAAGAGTGTTTACAACATCCAATAATTACTGTTTTTACACATCTGAATTGTGTAATGATATTTAACCCTGACTTTAAGATTTAAACAGATGAGCTTCTCATTTTAACAGAAATGCACATCTCTTCTGAATTTACAGAGGTGAAATAAAATAACTTACTTGGCACGTGAAGGTCTTGTATAAGTTTTAGAATTATGACGAAGACTTAACATATTTTCATGTTCTACTTGCTTGACTTGAGCTTCAAGTTTTGAGATCACTCTAATTCAAAAGCAATAAGATAAATTAAGTACAGTTCACCAAATTTAAAATATAGTTCAACTACAAATTACTTAACAGACTTTCCCAGAAAGGGAGTGACAAGAGTTGTCAGTCCATAAACCTTTTTCACAGTAAAATACCACCATTAAACTTTAAAAAGTTGAACAAGATTTGTGAATATAAATAGGAAAGCAAATATATTAAACTCTACAAAGAAGCATACTGTAACTAAATGAAAGAGGAACCAGTGGATTTAATATAGCAAGCAAAAAAGATATAAATTTGACTACAGATTAAAACATATATACATATTTACAAGTAAACATAAAATTCATGCATCAAATAAGTTGCATTCTAGTGTCTAATTCTAATGTGTATATATTCATGCATACAAAGGTAATAGGTGACACTTTCACAAAAACTGAAGCAAACTTAACTTCCAAAACAAAGCTATTAAAAAGAACTTTCAGCCGGGCACAGTGGCTCACACCTGTAATCTCAGCATGTTGGGAGGTGGAGGCAAGAGGATTGCCTGAGCCCAGGGGTTCAAGACCAGCCTGGGCAACTTGGTGAGACCTTATCTCTTCAATACATCAAAAAAATTAGGTGGTCATGGTGGTGTACGCCTGTAGTTCCAGTGACCTGGAAGGCTGAGGCAGAAGGATCGCCTAAGCTCAGCAGGTTGAAGCTGCAGTGACTGTGAGCGTGCCACTATACTCTAGTCTGGGCAACAGAGTGAGACTCCAACTCAAAAAAAAAAAAAAGAATTTTCAGTCCAGCACAGTGGCTCATATCTGTAATCCCAGTACTTCCAGGAGGTCGAGGCAGGAAGACTGCTTGAGCCCAGAAGTTTGAGATTTACCTAGGCAGATCTCATCTCTACAAAAAATAAAAAAGATTAGCTGGGTGTGGCAGCTCGCATCTGTAGTCCCAGCTACTCAAGAGGCTGAGGCATGAGGCATGAGGAGGTCGAGGCTACAGTGAGCTGTGATCATGCCACTGTACTCCAGTCTGGGCTAGAGTAAGAACCCAACTCAAAAAAAAAAAAAAAAAAGTACTTACTCTGCATAGGCAGAGGCTAAAATGTCCCAAACAACTTTCAACCTATAGGTAATTTTATGTAATTTGCACCATATTCAAAATAAAAGCCTATTTTTAAGTGCATCAACCAGAAAATAATTACTCTGGCCAATTTAACGGATTTAAAGATATCCTGGCATTCTTTCCGTTCTTTTAAGCTCTGTGCATGTCTTTGTCTTATCTTTTTTTTTGAGTTGGAGTCTTACTCTGTCGCCCAGACTGGAGTGCAGTGGCCGCTCCCGGCCACCACAGCCTCGACCTGCTGGGCTCCGGCGATCCTTCCGCCTCAGCCTTTCGAGTAGCCGGAATTACAGGCATGCGCTACCACGCCCGGTTGAGTTTTTGATTTATTGTAGAGATGAGGTCTCGCTGCCCAGGAGGGTCTCGAACCCGCGGGCTCAGGCAATCCACTCACCTCAGCCTCCCAAAGGCACGGGATTACAGGCTGAGCCACTTGTCTTATCTTTTAACTGAAATTCTTACCTCCTCTGATACAAGTAAGTTTTGAGAAAAAACAGCTCTAATAAGGCTGATGTGTTATACCAATCTGATAAGAATGCTATCACTAGAACTGAATAAATTCCAGAAAAGAGTTAAGCAGATTAAGAAATCTAGACAGCTTTTCCGTTCTTCTCTTGAGAAAGTCCTTAAGACTGTAGTAAAATTTCTAAATAAGGGGCAATACTCATATTCAAATAAAAATACAAAATATACTCTAAAGCCAATTTAGATATTTCTAATCATTTGCAATAGATTAATTTATGACTCTGTTCCTCCTAATTGCACAAATAAGATCATTAATATGGTCTCCAAACCAGGTCTTTATGAAAGTGGATGACCACAACATGCTGGTATGAATGCTATTTTCTTTTTGGTGCACAAAGTAATTTGGTAAATTAGACTGCTCCTTAATTTCCAATGGCTAAACAGCATTTAGATTTTACCTATGCTGAGAAAATATCTGATGTCTGGAGAAATGCACAACCCTGAGAAAAGACTACCAATACATTCTAATCACTTAAAAATCTTGTTTGAAGCTAAGTGCAGTGGTGCATGCCTGTAGTCCCAGATATTCAAGAGGCTAAGGCAAAATGATCACTTGAGTGCAAGGGGTTTGTAGCCAACCTGGACAACACAGTGAGACCCCATCTTTAAAAATTAAAAATTGAGCCGGGCTCAGTGGCTCAGCCTGTAATCCCACGCCTTTGGGAGGCTGAGGTGAGTGGATTGCCTGAGCCCGCGGGTTCGAGACCCGCCTGGGCAACGAGACGTCATCTCTACAATAAATCAAAAAATCAGCCGGGCGTGGTTGCGCATGCCTGTAATTCCGGCTACTTGGAAGGCTGAGGCGGAAGGATCGCCGGAGCCTAGCAGGTCGAGGCTGCGGTGGCCAGGAGCGGCCACTGCACTCCAGTCTGGGCGACAGAGTGAGACTCCAACTCAAAAAAAATTTAAAAATTAAAAAAAATTAAAATTAAAAATTAAACAAAATCTTGTGACTCATGCCTGTAATCCCACTATTATGGGAGGTGAGATGGGAGGACTGCTTGAACTGAAGAGCTCAAGGCTACAGTGAGCTATGATCACACCACTGCACTCCAGCCTGGACAGCAGAAGAAGACCCTGTCTCTAAAACAAAATCCCTTGTTTGACTAGAATCAAAAAGTGTTTCCATGTCAGGGGAAGATTAAGATAAAACTCAAACTGCTTCAAAATCCTCAGGAAGGCCAGGCTCGATGGCTCAGTCTATAATCCCAGCACTTTGGGAGGCCGAGATGAGACCCAGGCAACTTGGTGAGACCTCATCTCTACAGTAAACCAAAAATTAGCCAGGTGTGGTAGCGTGAACCCATACTTCCGGCTAGTTGGAAGGCTGAGGCGGAAGGATCGCCAGAGCCCAGCAGGTTGACGCTGGGATGGCCGTGCTATGAGCGTGCCACTGCACTCCAGCCTGGGAGATGGAGTAAGACTTCAACTCAAAAAAAAAAAAAAAATCCTCAAGGAAAACTTCCTTTTCATCACCTTCAATAAAGACACATAAAAGAACAATTAGAGGTATTTATTAATTACTAGGACAATACATTTTACCTTTTTAAATCAGAAATCTGAGTATGTGCATCAAGCAATTTGTTCTCAGTTGCATTTAATGTATCCTATGGAAATAAAGACAAAATTCAGATAACTGAAGATAAATATTCAGATGCAACCTTTCATTTTAAAATGCATTAAAAAGCCAGCCTAAGGCTAAACCAGATAGCTACAAATTATACTCACAAGTATGGCGTCAACCACAGAGCCAGAATAGATAATTCAAGGAAAATAAATAAAAGCAAAACACTGGCCTGTCCAAGAAGCTCTGTGTATATCCCCTGTACAGCCTACTATGCTTTGTTTAATTAAAAATAAACCCATGTTAAAATGGACATATTTAAACAGCAAACTTAACTAAAACCTCAGTAGACGATAAAACAAATACCTTTGATGATGAGATTTCAGATACTGTCTGATTTGTTCCTGAACCCTCAGAACATCTGGCTGACTAGCTGTGCAGTCCTTTTCACTAACCTTTGATAACCACAAGCCTGCATTTTATGGAATAGAAATTCTTGGTCCCTGCTTACAGTATTATCGTGGGGTTTCACAAAACTCAAACAGCCCCTAGAGCTGAATTAGGAATTCAAACATAATCAATTGAATTAAGAATTCAAACATAATCAATAAACTTAATGCCACAAGAAGCTAATGCTTTAAAAATCAAAACTTTATATTTAAACAGTATTAATTCTTTGCCTCTGTATGGTATCTTATACTCTTCTAAACAATTCATTCCAGATGAAATAGTCATTTAATAAGTTTTTGTAAGTTTTTTTTTTTTTAGTTGGAGTCTCCCTCTGTTGCCCAGGCTGGAATGTAGTGGCACGCTCATGGCCACTGCAGCCTCTGACCTGCTCTGACTGACTGGGCTCAGGTGATCCTTCTGCCTCAGCCTTCCAAGTAGCTGAAACTACAGGCATGTACCACCAGATCCGGCTAATAGTTTGATTTATTGTAGAGATGAAGTCTCACCAAGTTACCCAGGCTGGTCTCAAACTCGTAGGCTCAGGCAATTCTCTTACCTCAGCCTCCCAAAATGCTGGGAATATAAGCATGAGCCACCTCGCCCAACCTTGTTTTTGTAAGATTAACAAATCAACAAACTTGTCAGTTGACCAGAGCAGATATTTGAAAAAAAAAGATACTGAAACAGAGAGGATAAGTAAGTGGTCTAGTTCAGATAGTTACAGTGGTGGAGGAAGGAGAGGGAGGAAAGGGAGAAGGATGAGGAGGAAGAAGGGTCAGATCTCTTTATTCCCATTCCAATGTTTTGCCCCGTATGAAATCTAGAACATGAACAATCACCCATTACCTTTACTCTTCCGTGTTCTTTTCCAAGGGACTCGTACTCTGCTAAAAGCTACAAAGAAAAACAAAGAAGTGCACCATGGAATTAAACATCATTTTATCAACTGATAGACAGTCTAACAAAATAACTGCCCATACCCTTCAAAAATGCCATCGTCATGAAAGAAAAAGGTTAACACAGCATTGGTGATTCTGTATAAAAGGAATAGGGCAATTCCTGATATTGTTCATAAACGTTTTCTGTAAGTTTGAAATTATTTCAAAATAAAAAGTAAAACAAAATAATCTAATATCAACCATATCCTTTTTTTTTTTTTTGAGTTGGAGTCTCACTCTGTCACCCGAACTGGAGTGCAGTAGCCGCTCCCAGCCACCGCAGCCTTGACCTGCTGGGCTCCGGCGATGCTTCCGCCTCAGCCTTCTGAGTAGCCGGAATTATAGGCATGCGCTACCACGCCCAGCTGATTTTTTTGATTTATTGTAGAGATGAGGTCTCACCAACTTGTCCAGGTGGGTCTTGAACCCGCGGGCTCAGGCAATCCACTCACCTCGGCCTCCCAAAGTGCTGGGATTACAGGCTGAGCCACCAAGCCTGGCCATAAAAATATTTATGTGAGACTTCTGGTTAAAGAAGATTCATCACAGAATTTTGTCATCTCCATCCCGCGATCCCACTAAATAAACAATGAAGAAACCAGAGAAAACAAAAGAGGCAACAGTAACAGATGAGAGATTTCAATAAAGTTTTGGAAGACTGAAAAGAGACAAAAGTGCCTTAGCAGGACAGATGAGTTACAACTTCAGTGCCTGAATAAGGGAATGCTGATGGAAAGCAGGTTGATGATATCTTCATAACCCTAAGAGGCTTCCAACTTGAAACCGAGGCTCGGAGGTGGGCAGGGTTAAGGCACAGGGCTGACCACAGGGAACTGGTTGAGATTCCTTAAGTAGTCAGAGCCCAGAACCTTTTCTCCAACCCATATAGCAATGGGCTATCCAGTCAGGTGACAAGACACAGAAGAAACCAAATGAGAGAAAAACGGAACTTGGGAAATCCAAGAAAAAGGGAGGGGAAGGTAAAGTCAGAAAGAAAAAGATGACTAAGGAAAGGTCTTCAAAAAAGCCTGACACCTCCCTCCTCCACTGCCACCACAGCCTGGTCGATAGGTCCTAGTCAAGAAACAAGAGACATATCTTTAGGAAAACTGAGCAACCCCAGAAAAAAAAACCTCTACAGTATTCACATCTGGAGGCTTCTGAACAAAATGGCTGGTGCATAAGTCTACAACTGACTATAAGTGAAGGCTATCAGGAACTGAGTACCATCTAAGCACCTAGCACCTTTTCATCAGCTTTTTACTCTCACTTTTAGATGCAAGCCTGCAAAAGAAGCATTTGAAAAAAAAAACAAGCCAGGCTCGGTGGCTCAGCCTGTAATCCTGCACTTTGGGAGGCTGAGGTGAGTGGATTGCCTGAGCCCGCGGGTT